>NC_086012.1:1145000-1446250 GCF_030014385.1 Trichomycterus rosablanca
TAGGGTTAGGTTAGGGTTAGAGAGTTAGGGTTAGGTTAGAGTTAGAGAGTTAGGGTTAGGTTAGAGTTGGAGAGTTAGGGTTAGGTTAGAGTTAGAGAGTTAGGGTTAGGTTAGGGTTAGAGAGTTAGGGTTAGGTTAGAGTTAGAGAGTTAGGGTTAGGTTAGAGTTGGAGAGTTAGGGTTAGGTTAGAGTTAGAGAGTTAGGGTTAGGTTAGGGTTAGAGAGTTAGGGTTAGGTTAGAGTTAGAGAGTTAGGGTTAGGTTAGAGTTGGAGAGTTAGGGTTAGGTTAGAGTTAGAGAGTTAGGGTTAGGTTAGAGTTAGAGAGTTAGGGTTAGGTTAGAGTTGGAGAGTTAGGGTTAGGTTAGGTTTAGAGAGTTAGGGTTAGGTTAGAGTTAGAGAGTTAGGGTTAGGTTAGAGTTGGAGAGTTAGGGTTAGGTTAGGTTTAGAGAGTTAGGGTTAGGTTAGGGTTAGAGTTTTAGAGTTAGGTCTGGGGTTACAATGTTGGGGTTAGGTCTATGATTTGGGGTTAAGGTTAGGGTTATAGAGTTTTAGGGTTAGGGTCTTAGGGTTAGGTAGAGAGGTTTGAGGTTAGGTTTAGGTCTAGGGTTAAAATTTTAGGGTTGGGATTGGGGTTATAGCTTTAGGGTTAGATGTATGATTAGAGTGTTAGGGTTTGTGTGTTAGGTTTAGTTTTAAGGTTTGGGGTTAAGATTAGGGTGTTAGGGTTAGGTCTAGCATGTTAGGTTTAGGTCTAAGGTTCGGGGTTAGGTTTAAGGTTAGGGTGTTAGGGTTAGTTGTAGGGTTTGGGGTTAAACTTAGGTCTAGGGTTAGAGTGTTAGGGTATTAGGGTTAGGTCTATGTTTAGAGTGTTAGGGTCTGTGTGTTAGGTTTAGGTCTAAGGTTTGGGTTACATTAAGGTTTAAGTTTAAGGTTAGAGTGTTAGGATTAGGTTTAGCATTAGAGATTTAGGGTTTGGTCTAGTGTTGGGGTGTTAGGATTAGAGTTTTAGGGTTAGAGTGTTAGGATTTGGTCTAGAGTTCAGAGGACAGAGCAGGAAGCTGCAGGATGGCGGTGCAGGATGGTACAAGACGGTGGAGGACGCTGCAGAACGATGGTGCAGGACGGCGGTCAGGACATTGCAGGACACTGCAGAACGATGGTGCAGGACGGCGGTCAGGACATTGCAGGACAGCGGTGCAGGACGCTGCAGAACGACGGTGAAGGACAGTACAGGACGGTGCAGGATGGTAAGAGCAGGACGGCGATGCAGGACGCTACAGGACAGCGGTGGAGGACACTGCAGGACGGTGGTGGAGGATGCTGCAGGACGATGGAGGACGCTTCAGGACGGTGAGAGCAGGACGGTGGAGGACGCTGCAGGACGGCGGTGGAGGACACTGCAGGACGGTGGTGGAGGATGCTACAGGACGATGGAGGATGCTTAAGGACGGTGAGAGCAGGACGGTGGAGGACGCTGCAGGACGGCGGTGGAGGACACTGCAGGACGGTGGTGGAGGATGCTACAGGACGATGGAGGACGCTTCAGGACGGTGAGAGCAGGACGGTGGAGGACGCTGCAGGACGGTGGTGGACGATGCTGCAGGACGCTACAGGACAGCGGTGCAGGATGGCGGTGGAGGACAGGATGTCGGTCCTCTGAGGAGACAGCAGGAAGTTCTGCTAGCGCTCACTCCACCCGAGCGGAGGCAGCTGTTAGCTCTATATCTGTCACTACCCGCCTTTATTGTGCTAAAACCTCGGCGCGCCTCCCGCCGGCCTCGACTGCAGCCCGGCTCTCCCGGGGGATGATGGGTAGTCATGAAACCTGACAACGTGTCACATTTTAGTCCGTGTGAATCAGAGTGTGTGTGTGTGTGAGACTCACCTAGCGGGGCCGGGAGAGGTTTTTAAACCGAGTGTTTCTTCACATCTTTATGTCAAATCTTAGCAAATCCACCTTCCGCAGTGACAGTACCGATCAGCAGCATCTCGAGCTTGTCCAAGACGATCTTACACAGGTCAGCCATAACATTAAAACCACCTCCTTGTTTCTACACTCACTGTCCATTTTATCAGCTCCACTTACCATATAGAAGCACTTTGTAGTTCTACAATTACTGACTGTAGTCCATCTGTTTCTCTACATGCTTTGTTAGCTCCTTTCATGCTGTTCTTCAATGGTCAGGACCCCCCGCAGGACCCCCACAGAGCAGGAATTATTTAGGTGGTGGATGATTCTCAGCACTGCAGTGACACTGACATGGTGGCGGTGTGTTAGTGTGTGTTGTGCTGGTATGAGTGGATCAGACACAGCAGCGCTGCTGGAGTTTTTAAATACCGTGTCCACTCACTGTCCACTCTATTAGACACTCCTACCTAGTCGGTCCACCTTGTAGATGTAAAGTCAGAGACGATCGCTCATCTATTGCTGCTGTTTGAGTCGTTCATCTTCTAGACCTTCATCAGTGGTCACAGGATGCTGCCCACGGGGCGCTGTTGGCTGGATATTTTTGGTTGGTGGACTATTCTCAGTCCAGCAGTGACAGTGAGGTGTTTAAAAACTCCAGCAGTGCTGCTGTGTCTGATCCACTCACACTAGCACAACACACACTAACACACCACCACCATGTCAGTGTCACTGCAGTGCTGAGAATCATCCACCACCTAAATAATACCGGCTCTGTGGTGGTCCTGTGGGGGTCCTGACCATTGAAGAACAGCATGAAAGTGGGCTAACAAAGCATGTAGAGAAACAGATGGACTACCGGGATCCAGTGAGGAGGTTCCTGTGTCCTCTTTCATTCTGCTCGCTTTGATGTGATATTTTGAAAGACTTGAGCTCAGGGGCATCATGAATTCATTCTGTTTGAGGGGGCGCGACCCACCTATCGCCCAGAGCCAGTCAGGAAAAAAACCAGTGGCGCCAACATTCAGAGCTGCTGAGCACTACTGGGTGGTGATAGGGCAGTTGTAACCTAGTGGTTAAGGTACTGGACTAGTAATCAGAAGGTCACTGGTTCAAGCCCCACCACTGCAAGGTTACCACTGTTGGGCCCTTGAGCGAGGCCCTTAAACCTCAATTGCTTAGACAGCATACTGTCACAGTACTGTAAGGTGCTTTGGATAAAATGGACGGAAGGATGGACAAAAGTATTGGGACGCCCCTCATAATCATTAAATTTGTGAGGTGTAATTAATCACTCATATAAAGGAAATAAGAAGCTTCCAACTTTGCATTAACAGTTTAGGGAAGGACCTTTCCCGTTCCAGTATGAGCAAGCTCTCTGAAAACGCTCCACTCATTTATCCAAAGTGACTTCTAGTACTGTGACAGTATCATGTACAGTCTACGCAATTAAGGGTTAAGGGCCTTGTTCAAGGGCCCAACAGTGGCAACCTGGCAATGGTGAGGTTTGAACCAGCGAGCTTCTGATTACTAGTTCAGTACCTTAAGCACTAGGCTACCACTCAACAGCTCTGGAATGAACCGGGACACCAACTGAGGCTTTTCTGATTAACATCTGAATGGGCACAAATTCCCACAGACATATAAACTCTCGTGAGCCTCCTGAGAAGCTTTGAGAAGAGGGCGTGTCTAAATTCTTACATCCCTTAAAATGCTCCTACTGAGGCTCCTTAATTCTGAGTGAGGATCTGACTGAATAACGAGGGAGCGCCCGACGCCTCCTCAGCGCTGAAATCGATCCCAGCATTCAGTTTCTGCGCTTTGCGTGGTCTAAATTTTGGAGGGGCCGAACTCTTCTTGGCTGATGAACTCGTCTCAGAACAATGTGGACGATCTTGTTTTCTTGTTTTGAATATTGATCGCTCATGTTTATCACGAGATCAGGGACCGTAGGGGCGGCTGAATTTCGGAGACGTGACCCGTACACGGACCTAAATTAAAACGTTCAGTATTCAGCGAGTCTCTCCACTCGCCCCCTCACCCGGCATCCACACGGAGCGCAGAGGAACCGACGCTTCCACCGATACTAATTATTATCTGCAGTGCTGAAGCTCACAATCGAGTGCTGGGGTCAGAGGTCGTTGGGGGGGGGGGCTGAGACTGGGGGGGGTACAGGCGCTACCCTGGTCCACTTTAATTAAACACTGTGGAGGAGACAGTATTAATACAGTTCAGTTTATCATAGTGAGAGAAAAAATCCATCGTATTCATCTATAAATTAACTATATTCATACGTACATCTATACATACGTCTGTCCATCCATCCACCCACCCATCCATCCATCCATCCATTTATCCATCTTTCCATCCGCTCATCCAACCATCTATCCATCTATTCATTCAACCATCCATTTGTCCATCTGTTACTCATCCATCCATCCATGTATCCATCTTTCCATCCATTTATCTGTCCATCCATCCATACATCTATTCATCTATCTACCCACCTTTACATCCATCCAAACATCCATCCATCCATCCATCCATACATCTGTCATATTCATCTGTTCATCTAGATACGTCCATCTCGTCCATCTGGTATTCATCCATCCATCCATTTATTCATCTGTTTCTCATACATCCATTCATCTACCCATTTTTCCATCCATTCATCAATCCAATAATCATGGTGTTATGGTTATCATGGTGGATTTAGATACTGGTAAAAGATCATGGTGGAGATCATGGTGGAGATCACTGTGGAGTTTACAGTAGAGATCATGGTGGAGTTAATGGTGGAGATTATGGTAGAATATATAGTAGAGTTTATAGTAAAGATCATGGTGGAGATCATAGTGGAGATTATGGTGTAGATCATGGATGAGTTCATATTAGAGATCATATTGCAGATCATAGTGGAGATCATAGTGGAGTTAATGGTAAAGATCATGGTAAAGAATTTATAGTAGAGTTCATGGTAGGGTTTATGGTACAGTTAGTAGTAGAGATCATAGTAGAGATCCTGATGGAGTTTATACTGTAGTAGAGCTCGTGGTAGAGTTAATGGTAGAGTTTATGGTGGAGATCATGGTAAAGACCATGATAGAGATCTGGTTGCTCTCTCACATGCTGTAACAGATCCTGGTGGAGATCCTGGTGGAGATCTGGTTGCTCTCTCACATGCTGTAACAGATCCTGGTGAAGATCCTGGTGGAGATCTGAATGTTCTCTCACATGCTGTAACAGATCCTGTAGATGATCTGATCTCCGTCTCTCTCTGCTACTGACAGAATTCACTAATAGAAGCCGAGCAGAATAAAGCCTGAACATCAGAACTCTGGGAAATGAAATAAATATGCTCGCGTTCACAAAGTCGCCCGGATGCTTTTGATGTTCCGTTCCACGCGTTTGGTGCTGCCTCTCGTTTCGGACGTTTGTTTTTTGGTTTTTTTTGGCGGCTGTGGTGTCGACCAGTTTGGTGTCGGTGGGAATTTGCATAAAAGAACAACGTTGTTGTTTTTTTTTTTTATTCCTGATCCTCCCCTGCTGTTGATCACTGGCACTTCAAGTGAGAAAAACAAAATAAAAACAGAATAATTTCATCCTGCGAGCAGCAACATGAGGGACGTTTCACTCGCCAACACACATCACACAAGTTCTGTATTTACAGTCTATATATACACTGATCAATCATAACCTTAAAACCACCTCCTTGTTTCTACACTCACTGTCCATTTTATCAGCTCCACTTACCATATAGAAGCACTTTTTCTACAATTACTGACTGTAGTCCATCTGTTTCTCTACATGCTTTGTTACCCCCTTTCATGCTGTTCTTCAATGGTCAGGACCCCCACAGGACCACCACAGAGCAGGTATTATTTAGGTGGTGGATGATTCTCAGCACTGCAGTGACACTGACATGGTGGTGGTGTGTTAGTGAGTGTTGTGCTGGTATGAGTGGATCAGACACAGCAGCGCTGCTGGAGTTTTTAAACACTTCACTGTCACTGCTGGACTGAGAATAGTCCACCAACCAAAAACATCCAGCCAACAGCGCCCCGTGGAGAAGATGACCAACTCAAACAGCGGCAATAGATGAGCGATCGTCTCTGTGCTGAGAATGATCCACCACCTAAATAATACCTGCTCTGTGGTGGTCCTGTGAGGGTCCTGACCATTGAAGAACAGTATTTTGCAGATGATTTATTTATTAGAAGCAATCGAGGGTTAAGGGCCTTGCTCAAGGACCCAACAGTGGTAACCTGGCAGTGGTGGGCCTGGAACCAGCGACTTTGCCAAAATGTTTTGGTCAATGACATTGCACAGTGCATAAAAAAAGCTATTAGGAGTCATTTGAGTGATTTGACTCAATTTGATTCATTTGATTCATTCCCATCCTAAAACATTATACGAAGACGGGCGACACCAAGCAAAGGCACTGTTATGTGTACAGGGGGTTTGGGTGATGCCCGAAATCCCCCCTCCTCTGCTGGTACTCTGACAGGAAGTTTTACTGCCCGTTTAGTGCCAAGATTCGTGCCAAGATTGCCAACTTGTGCTCCATAGTCTTTATCAATTTCACAGCCCATAAAACACCAAGGGTCGCTGATCCGTCCTTTCCTCTCCTACACTCGGTTAATAGTATCTGTAAAGTGCCGCGCCAGGCCGGCGGCGGTGGTGAGCTGGCATCTCAGTCTGCTGTGCCACCCAAATAACAACCTTCAGGTAGTCAGTACTAGTTAGGTGAGGAGCTTAACTGCGGTTGTCATGGGTGATCATCTGAAAGGTTGAGAAACGTACCCGTGTACGGACTGGGCATCGACGTATCAGGACGTTTCTGATTATTTCGGACAGCGGCGCAGGAACTCTCGAGTGATCACGCTCCGGCGGAGGATCGGGGTAACTGAGTGGACGTTTTATCTGGTACGGCTGGAGCGAGGACTGTAATCTGCTCTCTTTACAGTAATTGAAATTAGCACGAGTGTAATCCCGTTTCCACGTGGCCGAGCATAAACGTCAGGTTTCCGAAGGTGGATCCACGTCACTAATTAATCGGACGCTGAAAATAACGAGGTGGAGACGTTTCCAGCGCAGCGATGCTAATGCGCTCAGCGTCGTTTCTGATGTGAGGATATAAACAAACTCGCGGCGGTTCGTCAGTGAACGTGTCAGAATTATAAGCAATATGAAGACTTCACAGAGTGTTGGATTAAAACTTGGAACTTTTTGAGTCACTACCGCCGGAGACGAAGGAAGGAATTTGGTTGCATTTCTAATAATAATAATAATAATAATAATAATAATAATAATGCATTTTATTTATATAGCGCTTTCCAAGACACTTAAAGACCCTTTCTCATTTCTCATCATATTCTGCATGTGTGGCTTTTTAGTATGAGAGTACAGCTGCTAGACTGCCCTGCCTGCAGTCCAAACCTGTCTTTCATAGCAAATGAGCTCACACTTGCTTCCTTTGCAAGAATGGGCACAAAGCATGCCCACCAGTGGGTGCCAGCTCTACATTAATGCATATATACATTAATAATATATTGGACTGCGATGTCTATCGGGCTTATTATCATTCGTCCAAATATTTTTGGTCACATGGTGGATTTTTTTAATACCGTGTCCACTCACTGTCCACTCTATTAGACACTCCTACCTAGTCGGTCCACCTTGTAGATGTAAAGTCAGAGACGATCGCTCATCTATTGCTGCTGTTTGAGTCGGTCATCTTCTAGACCTTCATCAGTGGTCACAGGACGCTGCCCACGGGGTGCTGTTGGCTGGATGTTTTTGGTTGGTGGACTATTCTCAGTCCAGCAGTGACAGTGAGGTGTTTAAAAACTCCAGCAGCGCTGCTGTGTCTGATCCACTCACACCAGCACAACACACACTAACACACCACCACCATGTCAGTGTCACTGCAGTGCTGAGAATCATCCACCACCTAAATAATACCGGCTCTGTGGGGGTCCTGTGGGGGTCCTGACCATTAAAGAACAGGGTGAAACAGATGGACTACAGTCAGTAATTGTAGAACTACAAAGTGCTTCTATAGGGTAAGTGGAGCTGATAAAATGGACAGTGAGTGTAGAAACAAGGAGGTGGTTTAATGTTATTGCTGATCGGTGTATATATATATACAGTATATATACAGTATATATATGTATATATGTATATATGATTGTCACACATAACTAATGTTAACACATGCTGACGACTCTTGTTGTTTACGAGTCGAGTCCGAGACATTTGAAACGAGCCCGAGACTCGAGTCCCCATTTCTGAATCCGACTAGAGAAAATCTCTACGTTTGGCCGCCGTGCGCAATTTTGCTGTCAGTCTCGCCCGTAAATAAAGTTTATACAATTTTTAACTCCACAGACAATAAGGAGAGACAAAAGCTCGTTATCCGTCTGCAATTCCAGCCTGAAGTCCTTTCATCTGCTTTCAACCGCCACGCTAATTCAATCAGACGAGCACGGCTAAGAGAAAGCGCTTTCATTAAATCGTCTCTGGTACGAGGACGTAATCGCGCCGTGATCAACACGACGCCGCCGCCTCGGCCCGCGTACGGAACTCGATTATTCCTCCGGCGTCGCGTCCACGTCTCACGCCGGCGTTTGGAAATCGATAGCAATTCTGCTGCGCGGCGGCGTCCTCCTGAAGCGTATCTGATCACGCCGATGCCGTTGTGTGTTTGTAAATGAAGGGTTTAATTTTAACACGGCGCATGAACACGGTTTCATTATCTAACGCTGAACCAGGACGATTATCAGGGAGGAGGATCACGCTCAGCACTCGCCTCGCCGTCTACAAACAAACAAACCAACTTAACACTGCCGTGTACGTGGACACACCCCTCTGTAATAATGAGCTGTTTCAGCCACACCCACCGCTTAACAGCTGTGGCAGACAGATGTTGGCAACAGTTTGGGGAAGGCCCGGTCTCGCTCCAGCACGCCTGTGCGCACAGTCAGGACGTATTCACATGAGAAGCGGCGAAACAGCGTTTACGCTGCTGTGCTGTTGTTTCCTGTGGATTGAACTGTGACCCAGTTTGCTGCCTGCTGACCTTTTCAAAGCTCCTCCAATAAGACGAACTGTTTGATACGAGGCAGTAAAAGGCGATGCACAGTTGGACGACGTCGAGGTTTCCTCCGTGTACAGCCAGATGTAGAGGACTGCAGCTGGATTTGTCCAGGTAGTTGATGTGCCTCCTGGGGGGAACGCCGATCTCCTCCCCTGTTCCAGAATCACAGACTCAGTGTGGGGGGGGGGGTTCTGATCTTATAAACCGTTATAACCAGGATCACTGAAGATCATCGTAGACCTTTTTGGAGAAGCACCTCCATGGAGTGGATGGGGAAGTGACCCAGCTTGTTCTGCTGACACAGTTTGGCGCCGTTCCTGAGCTGGAAAGAAGGTGATGGGTTCAGCGCCCAACCAGAGGTTAACCTAATCTTAGCGTGACTGATCTTAGCTGTAACACAAGTTTACAGGGAGGAGAATCCAGATAAACACAGATACGTGTGGAGCTGTAACCCTGGATCTGACGCTTATTCCACACTGATGCAGATTCAGCTCAGATTCACACGCTGATGAGGTTTTATCGCTCAGGCCGAGCACCAGATTTCGAGTTTAGGGTACGTCGAGTTACAGGGTACCGCTGTCTAAGTATCTAGTCATTGAATTAGCCGCACTGGACTTAATCGTAAAGAAGGAATAGCGCATTCTGCTAAAGTTAGACCTGTATTCATATTATTAGTCCTTTATCTAAACTAGCCTGCTCTGGTTAGCGTATTAGCTCTGACTTTTACTAGAAGAAAATTAGCATGAAATAATGTAGAAGAAAAAAGACGGTCCATATTTACAGTAATATTAAACACACAACAGAAGCTGTGGCTAATATAAGAAGCTAATCTGGAGAATTAGCCAAACTGGCTTTATTGGTAAAGCAAAAATAGAGCGTTTTGCTGCGATGAGCCTGTGCTAAGCGCTTAGCCGACGTTCTGTGACCAGTTTTTAATGGAAATGAAGATCCGTTAGCTCACTTATCAGCGCTGACAGAGACGGAACAGCGGCTCGCTCTGAAACAGTTTTTAATCAGCGTTCAGTTCTGTTGCCGCTATAAAAAGCTAATCTCCATCGTTTGCTGCACTGGTATCGATGTTAAAGGAAGAACGGTGCGTTCTGCTGCGGCTACGCTAACGCGGTTAGGCCTGTAGGCTAAGCGCTAACACATTGTTATCAGGAATGAAGATTCCCGCGGCTCACTTATTAGCGCTGAAGTTCAGAAGCTTGGAAATAAACCATGAGAGAGAAAACATAAGATCTAGTGAGCTAGGCTAAGATGAGTTTTTAATAGTAATAACGACTCTGCCCGCTCACTTATTAGCACCGACGGTTGCTAGATTAACGCATCGAGGAAACATGCAAATATAAAGAATTAGCTGCACCGCGCTGCGCTGGCTTTATTGCTAATGTAGTGGCCTGCACTAAGCGCTAACTACACATTATCAGTACACTTATCAGGCCTGACAGGAACGCTACAGCGTACGGCGACTCCCTTTCAGTTCCGCTAAGTCTCGACGCGCTCAGATTAGCTTCAGGATCGCGCCGCGCTCTGCTCCCGCCATGAACCTTTCAGTTTGTGTTCACACCTGGTTTGAGATCTAGTAAACGAAGCCGCCGTCAGTGAGCCGCCACCAGTTTGGTGAACGCACGGCGGGGGCACGTAACCTAGCCGTGATCTCTTACCTTGCTAGCGTGTTTTGATCTGGCGTTCTTTGGGACATCAGCCTGATTGCTCAGTTTTTAAACCCCCCGTGCCTCATAACGGGTGTTAGATAGATCAAAACCCAGAACGCGGCGAGTCGTGAGGAACGATCCGGGGCGAGAGTCTTTCATCGGGCGCTGATAAAGAGCCGCGAGCATGATGAAGAACGACGGCGGCCCCGCCACGCTCGTTACTCATAATTCCTGAAACAAAGCTATCGGCCCGCTCCATCTCCAGCCGTTACTCTAAAGTGTCAGGACGCCGCGCCTTCAAACCAGGCGGATATAAATGAATCTGGAATGATACCGTCACCCCGAGAGGCCGGCGTAGTTTATCTAGCGCGGTTTATGGATTTCGGGGGAGAAATAGCGGCGCCGGTCACATTAAATGACCCGCGTCTTCATCTTTTATGCATCCTGACCTTCCCTGGGCGCCGGGTGCCGCCGATCCCCGGAGCTGAGAGGGATACGATAAGATATGGAGATATTCGGAGATCTCACATGTTCCCTCCCGACCTGTCCCCTGAAGCGGCGGGTCGGCGAGGGAGCGCCGCGGGAAACGGATTTATTTGTTTATCTTCGGCACTCGAAAATAGATCCGTGTGGATGTACGAAGGCGACGGTTTTATGCATGAAGGAGGTATATAAGGAACCGAGGAATCCGCCGGTGGCACCACGGGGCACCGGGAGCCAGAACACGAGCCGGAAGGGGTGCCAACCTATCGCAGGGCATCAAAAAATAATCATTCATGCGCTCGCCCACACTGAGAAAAAAATTATAAAATAATAATAATAATCCGAAGCACAGGCAAGGATTGAACCCAGATCCTCGGGACTCGTGAAGCTGTGCAGCATCCACACTACCAGCTGACCTACCGGGCACGTCCAAGTTTTTATTGCGCTGTTAAACATTCGTTGAAATGTTTGTCCACATCGAAAATAAATATAAAATCTTTAAATAAAAGCCCGGTGTTCAGGAGCTTCCTCCCGGCCCTTCATCTCAACCCCCCGGAGCCGAGCCGAGCTGAGCCGGCGTCTCCGCCCTCATCGGCGATGAAATAAATCAAATTCAGGATTAAATTCAATCGGAGGTTCAGGATGTGATCAAACACTCGACTCTCCCGCCCGCCGAGGATCAGTCGGGGTTTTAATCTGCTGAATCAGCCGGAACGCTCGGCGCTGATACGAGGGCCCGAACGCCGGAGCTCAGCACTTTCACTGGATCTCGACCGAGCCAAATCTGAAGATTATTACAGACCTCCGGGGGGCGCCGATGGAGGGCACGAATCCCCCGAGAGCATCTAGAACAACAGACGCTCCTCTGAGAGGGTCTGTGTGTGGGAATTTGTGCCCGTTCAGTCAGAACATGACAGCGTTTGTATGGCAGGTGCTGATTTGGATGTTCCGATTCATCCCAGAGCTGTTGAGTGGGACTGAGCTCACGGCTCCGTGTTTTTATAGAACTTGAACGTATATTTAATAAAATTATTGTAAAATAAATCAGCTCGTATTTGTTAAAGCGTTTTGACTTCCTGAAATGATCCATCACTAAGAGAACGTCAGAAAATATTTGTTCCGATCAGGCGCTCAGGATTAGGGAGCGAGCTATATAAATAAACAAGTGGGCGTGGTCGGGGGCACATGGAAAACCGTTGGGAAGAGCGATCAGGCGGTTGGAACATGGGCGCCCGGGGTGATGTCTTCTGTCAGTTTAGCGCCAGGCTGTGCACACGCCCTAAACTGTGATACTGTGTTGGCAGCGAGCGTGGAGAACCCGGCATGCTCCCATACACGGCATGGCCAAAAGTTTGGGGACACCCGGGCGTACCATCCATATGTGAATCTGTGAAGCCTGTTCCAAAAACATGGGCAGTAACGTGGCATCAGTGCCCATTTGAAAAGGCTCCATTCATTCATTCATCCATACATCCATCTACTCATCCATCCATCCATCTACTCATCCATCCATCTACTCATCCATCCATCCATCCATCTACTCATCCATCCATCCATCCATCTACTTATCCATCCATCCATCTACTCATCCATCCATCTACTCATCCATCCATCCATCCATCTACTCATCCATCCATCCATCTACTCATCCATCCATCCATCCATCTACTCATCCATCCATCCATCCATCTACTCATCCATCCATCCATCCATCTACTTATCCATCCATCCATCTACTCATCCATCTACTCATCCATCCATCCATCTACTCATCCATCCATCCATCTACTCATCCATCCATCCATCCATCTACTCATCCATCCATCCATCCATCACACACACTCATACCTGACTACATGTCTTTGTACTGTGGTAGGAAACCAGAGCGCCCAGAGGAAAGCCACAGGTATTTACAACAATCAGTGAACTTGTTGAGGATGAACGTGAATCATTTCTTGTTTGCGTCTCTTCTGTGTTTTATAAACGTTTTCTGTGTTTATTTGTCTGTGTGTTTAATAGAATCACGTAGAGAAGGAAACACACCAGCGTTCAAACACAGAGGAAAGAGAACGCTCGTGTTTACGACGCGCTTCTGTTAATAATAAAAACACTAAACAATTAAATCTGCGCTCAGAGATGATTAAAGCGTATCGACGTAAATTCGGCGTGATTATTACTCACGTCTGTATCTGTACAGACAATCAGAGATAAACAACAAACACTCCATATATAACGTCTACCTAAAAAAATTAAGGGGCGTCCAAATACTTTCGGTCTGAGAATGCAAGCGAGTGAGCACAGGAAGCAAACTGGCTCTCGCACCTTTCACGAAATTGCTCGGGGAGGCTCTGGGGCTCCTCTGCCCCTCCGAACGCGCCCCGAAGTCGGCGCAGCGACGTGAGCGGTCACGATAAGCTCGCCCGTCATGACTGTACCTGGCTGATAAGCCATCCAATCAGTTCCTACAAACCCTCGCCCATTCACGCCACGAGATTCTGGAATCGGCACCAAAAAAAACGTGGGCGTCATCAAAAAGGAGCGGCGTGGAGCTTCACCCGCTTCCAAAATCACAATCCATCAGAGGAACCGGAGCGGCAGATGTGGCGACGACGCTGAACAAATGTCAGAGAGCCGCGTGTGGTTTGGCGCCGGGTATTTCCACAGCTGCCTACCTGTTGACATTCCGCCCGCCGCCCCCGAGGGCGCACTGACCGCTGCCCCCAAACATCTGTAGAGCTGCATGAAGTCAAACTGCGACCGGGCTCAGCGCATTAGCATTTCATTCGTCCCGGACCAGCGCACCTCTCCGGTGCTGGCCTGTCACCGGCGGGCACACAGGGCAAGTCGAAGCAGACTGCCGGCTTCTTGTGCCCCGTGGGGATCCACTCACCTGATTGGTCAAAACGATGATCAACAGCAAATCAGGGATGTCCTCAAATGTACACACTGGGACTGTCTGTACTGGAAACCAAGCGCTCTCTCTACATAGACTCATTCTATGCCATCCTGCACTCCCGAGAAGAGGGCATGACTAAATTCTCCGCTTCCTTAAAATGGGCGGGTCACTAGGTTTTCATACAGACCCTGTACGGCCAAGAGTATTCGGTTGCAGCCGCTCTTCTGTGGTGGCTTGTGTGGGAATTTGTGCCCGTTGTATGTGCAAAAGTATTGGGACACCCCTTCTAATTACTGATTTCATGTATTTCAGACATAACATTTGCAAACAGATGTAATAAATCAGTGCAATAAAGGAAACGTGTCCGACTTTGCAGCAACAGTTTAGGGAAGGCTCTTTTCTGTTCCAATGTCCAGTGTCCTGCAATGAGCCCTGAACTTGGATGAACATCAACTCCCATCAACAGCCATATAAATGCTCATCAGTACTACTTAATGGGCACAAATTCCCATACACAGACACACTTCAAAGTCCTGTTTAAAGCTAAAAAGGTCACACAGATGTCGCTCTGTCTTAATACAGTTTGTTCTTTGGGACGGGACGTCCGACAGGCTCGCGCTGAGGTGTCCAGATACTTCCGCCCCTCTTCCACAGGTCCGCACCCCTCCAGGAGAGAGTCGTAGCTGGAAGAGATGACTTTATTACGGATGAGATCCATAACTCCGGATCCGCCGCCTTTTTTATCACTGTTAAATCAAAACGACTTTCAGCAGGCAGGAAGAAATAATCTAAATAAATAAATCAAAACGCTCCTCCAGCCGGCGTGAATCGGCGCTGACAGGGGGCAGCCGTGCACGATTCCGGCAATAAATCTGCTGACATAACAGCAATATGAATCAAACGCGTTATTGCGTCGCGGTGCCTGAAGCCTCCCTCTCTCGCTCTCTCTCTCTCTCTCTCTCTTTTCCGGAGACCGGGCGGCACCGGAGGAGGATTTGCACATTCCGAGATGATGAGAGCGACCAGGAGAGACGGGCACGCGTTTTTAATAAGGGAGACAAATGAGAGTTTCATTGACGTGCCACTTTTATAAATAAATAAAACGCCGGTGAGCCCCCTGCCAGGGTGATGGTGATGATCCGAAATGGAGACGTCTCCTCTGATGTGGTGTCGCATATCGTAGAACCCGAGCGCTCGACAAGTGAAGAATCGTACAGAAACACAGAGGATCTGGCAACCAGAGGGGCCACACAAGGGCCCGATATTCATAAGAACTCAGCCGAGTGAAAAACAACTTCTGATTGACACGACGTCCTTCACCTGATGTAACCTGTAGAGTGGGTAGGACAGCATTACGGTCCCGAGGACCTGGGTTCAAACCTGGGCTTCCTTCCACTGTCTGTGAGGTGTTCATGATTCTCACAGACATGCATTAGGTGGATTGGCTGCTCCAAACCACCCTGTAATGGATCGGGACATTTTCAGCGGGTCTTGCTACCCTTTGGTCAGTTTTTCCAGGGTGGTCCGGACCCACCAGAACTCGGACCTCGATACGGCGCGACCTGGAATTATATTTCTATCATAATTCACAGAAACGTGAACGTGAACACAAACCCGCCGCCGCCGATTTTCCTCCCTCAGGAGCAGAAGCGACGATGTCGGCTCGTTTGTTCTCTCATTTCTAATCCAGTCGTTTTTTAAACCATCGATTTTTCTCCTCACTCATTTTGTTTCTGCCGCTTTATTAGTTGACATAAGCCGCCCTCGTACTCCAAAAAATAATAAATAAAGAAGAAAAAAAAAACAATCTGGAATCTTCTTTAGCCGGAATGAATCTGTTTGTGTTTCCTGCTCGCCGGCGCGATCGATAACGCCAGCGATTTTTCCGAGGACGGTGTGACTAACAGGATGGAGCAGGGGCGAGTCCGAAGGCCGTAAGCAATGTGTTTCCCTCCCCAGGTGACAGTAATGGAATATTTCTCATCCGGCTCATCTGTATCTGCCAGTGGCATGGCTCATGCCCGGTCCGAGGGCACCGTTTATTACAGAGAGGGTCCGGACGAGGGATGAGCCTTTCTCACACGTCCCACGCTCGTTACAGTACCTAAAAAGTGTTTGGTGCCAATTTAAAGAGAAGAGAGAAGAAAAAAGTCGCATCTGTCGCATCAAACACAAGTCACACACGTACGTGGGAGGGTGGGGAGGTGGGGAGGCGGGTATTTAGGTGGGCACAGGTCTGTGTGAAAAAGGGACTTCGGGCATCTCACACCTCACACAAATTCTCTTTCATTTAATCCTGAAACGATCTCATACACTCCACATCGTCATGAATAAACCTAAAGAAACGTCCACCACATGACCAAAAGTATGTGGACATGTGATCTTGACCTTGATAAACATGCCATCCCAAACCACGTACATTACAGTGACAGTACACAGTCTGAGCAACTGAGGGTTAGGGGTCTTGTTTAAGGGCCCAACAGCAGCAACCTGGCAGTGGTAGGGCTTGAACCAGCAACCCTCTGATCACTGGTCCAGTACCTCAAGCACTAGGCTACAGACCCAAACCACAGGCTCTGATATGATGTCTCAGTCTATTTCACACCTCTAAAAGGGCTTTCCGCTAGATTTTGGACTGCATCTGTGGGAATTTGGGCCCGTTTTTGCAACCAAAAGAGCATTTAAGACTTTAGGACACTGCTGGTTTGCTGCTGTTGGGCCCTTGAGCGAGGCCCTTAACCATTTAATAAGTCTCAGTCTATTTCCGCACCTCTAAAACGTCTTTCCGCTAAATTTCGGAGTGCGTCTGTGGGGATTTGGGCCCGTTTTTGCAACCAAAGGAGCATTTAAGACTTTAGGACTCTTTAGGAATTAATCACAACGGTGCTCTGTAGGGCGGAGGTCAGGGAAGCTGGAGGACCTTCCCCAAACTGTTGGACAAACCTCAGCAGCAATGCTGTATGGACAAAAGTATTGGGACGTCCCTTTAAGCACAAGTTGCTAACAGGTGTAATAAATTAATTATATAAAGGAGATTAAAGGCTTTAGGGAAGGCCCTGTCCTGTTCCATGATGAGCTTGGTTTACAGAAACTCCTGTGACAGCTCTGGAATGAACCGGAACATCAACTGAGGCTTTCTTGACTCCTGTATTCCTGAATGGGCACAAATTCCCATACACAGATATACCTCAAAGCCATTGAGAAGCTTCCCAGATGATCACACAGAGGTCGCTCTATTTAAATAGCATTTATTTTAGAAACAGGGCCTCAGACGAGCTCACGCTCAGGCGTCCAGATACTTTTGGTTGAATATTGTACACGTTTGACTTCAACTGTACGTCTCATTATAAGAAAATGGTAAAACCGTGGATGTTGCTGTAACCAGAGAATCGTTTTTCCCGACTCTACACTCCAGAGCAGATTTTATTATCTCCACCGTGGCGTGGGAAGCTGGTGTGTAACCAGCCGTGACTGGCACGTGCCCGAAGTCAGAATGCGCCAGGCGATAAGGAATTAAAGGTGGCGTTATGAGTCGGGGGGGGGGGGGGGGGAGCAGGAGCACGGGAAACGATTCAGATCAGGAGTGGACCGGGGAAAGAAATTGCTGATGATTTGAGATAAGGCCGCACCGACGGGACGCACTCGGTGCTCGTCTCTGATCCGGGCATCATGGGGCAGGGCAGAGGGCAGGAGCGACTCTGGTCAGGGTGACTTATCGATGCCCGCTCCCTCCGGAAGAAAGGAAGAAGTGTGGAGATACGGCACGGCGCTCTGAAGATGGATGATGGATGGTAGAACAATGGAAGGCAGCTGCAGTGGACTTGTGTGTGTTTTTGCTTACTGCCCACCTCTGGCGAGCTAATCGAGTTTCCTTGATGGCGTTAGCTATTCTTTACGCTATGAAGCGTACAGGTTCCTGTGGCGGTAAATGAGATTAGGAACATGGCGGGAGTGCGGACGGCGTATGTTTCGCCGGATATTATTGTCAGCATGCAAATCTAATTTTAAGAGTGGGTTTTAGGAGACGGTGAGAGAACTCGCCCGCACCACACGGTCCTAAACGTAACGCTTTCTTAATCGTAGCTTACAGGACACGTCGCTTTACATTGAGCTTATTTTTTTTTATTATTTATTATTTATTTTTTCTTAATACATGTCCCTGTGCACTCTGATGCCCCCTACAGGCACCTGCTGGCCAAGAAGTGGCGCATTCTGACAAAAAAATCATGCTGATCCCTCCGTCCTCTTCCTCACGTCTCCACCTTGACCAAACATCAGGAGTCGCTGAATCTCTAAATGACCCTCCCTCCCTGTAACCTGTCGAGTGCGTAGGACCGCTCCACAGTCCCGAGGACCTGGGTTCAAACCTGGGCTTCCGTCCACTGTCAGTGAGGTGTTCATGATTCTCACAGACAAGCATTAGGTGGATTAGCTGCTCTAAATCCGCCTTTATGTGTGAGTAAGTGAGTGAGTAAATGAGCGAGTGAGCGAACTAGTATGTCAGTGTATGAGTGAGTAAATAAGTGAATGAATGAGTGTGTGTATGAGTGTGTGAGTGAGTGAATGCGCATGAGTGTGTGTATGAGTGAGTGTGTGCATGAGTGTATGAGTGAGTAAGTGTATGAGTGTGTGAGTGTGTGTATGACAGAGTGAGTGTGTGAATGAGTGAATGCATGAGTGAGTGTATGAGTGAGTATGTGCATGAGTGTATGAATGAATGAGTGTATGAGTGTGTGAGTGTGTGTATGAAAGAGTGAGTGTGTGAATGAGTGAATGCATGAGTGAGTGTATGAGTAAGTGTGTGTAGGAGTGTATGAATGAGTAAGTGTGTGTATGAATGAGTGAGTGTATGAGTGAGTATGTGAATGAATGAGTGAGTGTATGACTAATCAAGTGTGTATACTTGTTGCAGAGACAACCAGGTGAATCCCTAAACAACCTGCCCTTCCTCAGGCACAAACAACCATGTCTGTTAAGTGCCCGTCCAGGCTGGTATCACCACCATGACACAAACTAGAGAGATGACTGTTGGGATGGACAAGAAAATTAGACCATGGTTTATGTATGTTACTTATAGCTTATGGTCGTGTCTGAGGGAGGGAAGGTTGAAAGAGGTTTCTACTCATTGCTGCTGCAACAGCGACTCCTGCTGTTTGAATAAAGCATGATCTGTCGTACTTGAAATACAAATTGAAAAATTAAAATAATAAAAAGGTTTTGGTGCTTTACAGGCGTTTCAGTTTCTTTATCTCATCAAAATCTTCTTCCTCAGAGCGACTCTCTCTCTCACATTCACTAGGAGAAATCACACCGGGTGCAGGTAGGTACAGTCTGTACAGCGCTGCCAATTTATACACACAAAGAATTAAAAAGGAATTCCAAGAAGTGCGTGGGTTATAGGGTTGAATATGGTGTCGGAAGTGTCCTTCACCCTCAGCTTTAATTAAGGATTAAATGCGCAACCTCAAACACAGCGTATTCAGCGTATTAGAATTTCATTTAGAAAGAAAAGAGGCTTCGTCCTTCATGTGTGTGTAACACTGCAACACACTAACGTACTTATAATAACATTTAATATTAAAATATTCGAATTTCATACCATTCACTAATAAACAAGAACAACAGGTTTAAAATGCATTATTTGTTTAAACACGATTAATAATCTATGAAATGTGTTTGTCTTCGTTTATAATACGTGTTTGGAAGAAAGATGAGCTATTTTGTCCTGTAGGTATGTCCCGTCATGCTGGTTTGTAAAAGAAACCATAAAGGATCCATAAAGAATAAAAAAAATGAATGGGCACCCAGGTGGCACGGCGGGATATTCCACTAGCACACCAGCGCCGAGATTCTGAACTCCTCGGTTCGAAACTCGGCATTTCCACTGGTCAGCTGGGCGCCATCTAGCGGGCATAATTGGCAGTGCCTGCAGTATTCTGATATAAACTATATTAAGCCCCTTTCCCACATATTTACATATATTTACTCCCACGGGGTCCCCTTTATGTTGCATTCATAACGATCACAACCTGATCGCAACACCTTTCACACTACATGATTTTGAGTCTCCGACAGGTCTAGATATTTAACATGCTAGATATTTTTCTTGAGCCGCTCGGATCGAGTTGTTGAACAATTCACACATAGTGATCAAGCACCAATTTTTGAGCCCAGAGCGAAGGCTGAGTTGCTTCTGAGCTGCCACATCTGGCGGTGACCAGTCGGCAAGCGAAAATCAGGGATGTAGTGATCTTTAGGGAACAATAAGTGTTTTTTGTTTGTTTAGTTTTTAATTGTTTTGTTTTAAAGAGTTCGGATCACGAAGCATACTGCAGGGCACACTGCCTGGCACCAAGACAATCTGTGGGCACCATGCTACCTTTTTGGCTTCTTCTCTCTCAGAGCACCTGTTAGGAAAGCTTGTGCATAATAGCCCAGACTATTTAATATTAATAGCACGATAAAGAGATAATTGAATGCAAGCAACGCATCAATTAGCACACTATTATCTCGCTAAAAGTTCATATTAACATAGCGCTGTTCTGCAAACAGATCCACTCGCGGCTCAGAACCGCACCGAGCACCGAGCGCTTCAGCTGGAACTTTGCTATCTGGACTGAAACGAGGGCAGCATAACTGAGTGAGGTATCTCACTGCACCAAACGTTTCCTGTTTTTTATTATTTGATTGAAGGATTGAAGGCTGCGCCCCAACTACTAGCACACAGACCTGCTGCTTTTAAATTCATTCAGCTTTAGGATGAACTGGAACATCAGGGCCCAACCATACAAATGTTTTTTTGACTAAATGGGCACAAATTCCCACAGAAAGTCTAGTGAAGTGAAGTCTTCTTAGAAAAGTACTTTAATAATGTTCATTTTTGAAATGGAACACCCAACAAGCCCGTGATCAGGCGTCCAAATACTTTAATAAAACTGTGCCAGTTTAGCTATAAATGAAAATTTTATTATTATTATTATTATTATTATTATTATTATTATTATTCAACCCAGATGATTTAAAATGAAGGTTATGGCTGATCTCCCTGCATTATATGCGCCCTTATTGAGGCCCAACCAATAAAGACTAAATAAATAAGCTGGGCTGGTGGCGTCGTGCACTAGGTAGTGTGCACTTTAAATGAGGCTCAGTCAAATAAAATCCATCAGCGTGTTTTTAGAGCAATAAATAACGTGCAGTCAGATTGTTGCCTGGCTGACTCGAAATCCATCATATCGCGCCCCGGTGCATAATAACACACTGTGGATTCAGACTGAAGATCTGCAATCCATCAGAGAAAGGGTTGGGACGGCGCGTGAAGAGTAAATACAAACAAAAACCTGGATTTAGAGGCGGTATAAAGACGGCGTGTGTGATGTTTAACGACTCATGATCAGGGGTCTATATACGTTTGATCAGAAAGCATACACTATATGGACAAAAGTATTAGGACACCATTTGGAGTTGTTAAACTCTTAGGCATGTTCTAACCACAACTAGGGTGTCCTACGTCTGGTTTTAGAGTGAACTAAAAGGTTTTTCATCTGCCTGTCCACAGTCCAGCGCAAAACCTAGCTACTAGGCGCTAAAAACAATCATAATTAATTCGCCAGCCATTGGCTTACAAACATGTCAAAAGAAACGACTCATATTTTATATATATATATTTTGTTTACGCATTTTCTCCCCTTTTTAGCGCGTCCAATTGCCCGATTGCGTCACGCTTCCTCTCCACCAATGCCGATCCCCGCTCTGATTGAGGAGAACGAAGCTAACCCACGCCCCCTCCGACACGTGGGAAGCAGACACTCGGTTCTATATTAACGTGTTGGTAAAGCAATTGTTTAAAGACTGAGTCGGTGTTTTTGAATAAAATAAAGAAATAAATAAAGAGAAAGGAAGAGAAAGGAAGATTTAGAAACTTGAGCAGTTATGTCGGATGGTACTGAGGTCTGCTCACATTTTATTTCACCAGGTTAATAGAAGCACAGAAGCACTGAACGTGAATATTGTTGGATTGTACCGACGGGTGGTCACCTTTTATTTATAAAATAAAGAACAAAAGCATTTTAGCAAATATAAAAGAAAAAACAGATGCACAGCGAATGAACACACTCACTATAAAGCTCCAATTCAACTCAATTCGAGGAGCTTCATTAGCATGACTGAGTCACAGTATTACCAAAGTATTAAAAATACAGTTATAAACTATATCAAAGAAAGTATTTTCAAGAAAATATAAAAGAAGAGAAAATAGATGTACATAACCAGTGAACATTATGTCTGTGTAGGTCCAACAGAGATGTGTATATATTCGGATGTATAAGCAGGGTTGCCAGGTCCAGGAAAAATATCAATTTCAAAGAAAACAGGCTATAAATGACAAAATAACTACCAGTGTACTATTATTCTTAAATCTACTAATAATTTTACTTTACATTTAGTTTACAATCATATTATTAGTAGTATTATTTTATCATTATATTAATATTATACTATTCACTAGATAGATAGATACTTTATTGATCCTTTGCAGGAAATTTCTTTGTTACAGCAGCTCACATCAGACAACAACTTCTTGCATACATACTCACCAACAGTATAAAAAACAAGCAATAAAAATCTAAAATTACAGTATGATTCTATATATTATGATTATTATGATATTATATGATTCATGTAAAACTACCTACCATTACAACAATTGCTAAAAGGTGGAATAAATCAATTATATAAAGGAAATTACATGCTTCCAAGTTAGAACTTTGCAGCAACAGTTTACGGAAGGCCATTTTCTGTTCCAGCATGACTGTGCACAAAGGAAGCTCTATAAAGAAATAAAGAAAAGCTCGGTTTAAAGAAACTCAAGTGTCCTGAACAGAGCCCTGACCTCAGCCCCACTCAACAGCTCTGGACATCAGTTCCCAGCCATACACATGCAGTCATCTTTTGACTGAAGGGGCACAAATTCCCACAGACATACTTGAGTCTTGTGAGAAGCCTTCTCAGAAGAGTGGCTGTTGTTATAGCTGAAAAGATCACACTTGAAATGAAGCTCACGGTCAGGTGTTCACATACTTTTGATCATAAAGCATATGTAAGGTACAGTGGGGCCAAAAAGTATTTAGTCAGCCACTGATTGTGCAGGTTCTCCTACTTAGAAAGATGAGAGAGGTCTGTAATTTTCATCATAGCTACACTTCAACTATGAGAGACAAAATGAGAAAAAAAAAATCCAGGAAATCACATTGTAGGATTTTTAAAGAATTTATTTGTAAATGATGGTGGAAAATAAGTATTTGGTCAATAACAAAAGTTCAACTCAATACTTTGTAACATAACCTTTGTTGGCAATGACAGAGGTCAAACGTTTCCTGTAAGTCTTCACCAGGTTTTCACACACTGTAGCTGCTATTTTGGCCCATTCCTCCATGCAGATCTCCTCTAGAGCAGTGATGTTTTGGGGCTGTCGCTGGGCAACACGGACTCCACAAATTTTCTCTGGGGTTGAGGTCTGGAGACTGGCTAGGCCACTCCAGGACCTTGAAATGCTTTTTACGGAGCCACTCCTTCGTTGCCCGAGCGGTGTGTTTGGGATCATTGTCATGCTGGAAGACCCAGTCACGTTCCATCTTCAATGCTCTCACTGATGGAAGGAGGTTTTGGCTTAAAATCTCACGATACATGGCCCCGTTCATTCTTCCCTTAACACGGATCAGTCGTCCTGTCCCCTTTGCAGAAAAACAGCCCCAAAGCATGATGTTTCCACCCCCATGCTTCACAATAGGTATGGTGTTTACTCAGCATTCTTCTTCCTCCAAACACGACGAGTTGAGTTTTTACCAAAAAGTTCCATTTTGGTTTCATCTGACCACATGATATTCTCCCAATCCTCTTCTGGATCATCCATATGCTCTCTGGCAAACTTCAGACGGGCCTGGACATGTACTGGCTTAAGCAGGGGGACACGCCTGGCACTGCAGGATTTGAGTCCCTCTCGGCGTAGTGTGTTACTGATGGTCCCTTTGTTACTTTGGTCCCAGCTCTCTGCAGGTCATTCATCAGGTCCCTCCGTGTAGTTCTGGGATTTTTGCTCACCGTTCTCATGATCATTTTGACCCCACGGGATCGAGGGAGATTATCAATGGTCTTGTATGTCTTCCATTTTCTTACAATTGCTCCCACAGTTGATTTATTCACACCAACCTGCTTGCCTATTGTAGATTCACTCTTCCCAGCCTGGTGCAGGTCTACAATTTTCTTCCTGGTGTCCTTCGACAGCTCTTTGGTCTTGGCCATGGTTGAGTTTGGAGTCTGACTGTTTGAGGCTGTGGACAGGTGTCTTTTATACAGATAACGAGGTCAAACAGGTGCCATTAATACAGGTAACGAGTGGAGGACAGAAGAGCTTCTTAAAGAAGAAGTTACAGGTCTGTGAGAGCCAGAAATCTTGCTTGTTTGTTATTGACCAAATACTTATTTTCCACCATAATTTACAAATAAATTCTTTAAAAATCCTACAATGTGATTTCCTGGATTTTTTTTTCTCATTTTGTCTCTCATAGTTGAAGTGTACCTATGATGAAAATTACAGACCTCTCTCATCTTTCTAAGTAGGAGAACCTGCACAATCAGTGGCTGACTAAATACTTTTTGGCCCCACTGTACATTTGGATCAAAGCTCAACAACATGAAAATTCATCATTCGCTAAGTATGTGTACTTCAACTAGTCCTCTACTTAAGGTGGAGCGGAAACATTCTGGCTCAAAGACACTCATCCGATTCCAGAACGCCGCCCTCCTCCCCGCGTCGTGCTCTAGTGCAGGAGACGATAAATTCTCCAGCGTGGAAGCGGGCCGGAGACGAGCGCGGCGGTACGCTAAAGGGCGTGATGTATGACGACCCATCTGGATGGCATGATGTACGCGGCGGCTGCGGGTGCCGATAAGGACCGGTCCCTCCCAGCGGCTCTCTCCCAGACGCCATATTTTAAACACGCGGCGCTGTCGGCCGTGATTTATACCGTCTTATGAGACTGTCGCTCAGCGCCGGGGCAGAAACTCATTACGGCAGGTTTATTTTAAACAAGTGCCGGGCCTCTCCAAAATGGAATCTGAACACGGCAGAGAGGACGGTTTCCATGGCACAACCCGGCGGTGGCCCACGGCCTAATTTAACATTCACATGTAAATGAATTTCGCTGCTCGACTCGAGCGCTCCCATGAAACCTGGAAATGGCTGCGCGGATGTGATGAGCGAACGCGAGAGGCGGACATAAATTAGTCGACGGCAAATAGTTCAGGAGAACCTATAGCACCTGAGCGTGAAATCCTAATGACTTTGATGCCAGTGCCAGGGCTTTGGTGTTGGGTTCAATATGCCAACTTTAAGGATGATAATTTGGAACACGTTCAAGCCCCGCTCGTCGAACATCACAAACATGTCGTTCTTAATCACATATTTGTATTTCACGCCGACTGGCGCGCTACGTTCTGCCGCCAGGACGCGAGAGAAGAGGCCTCAGGTGAGTTCTCGCCCAGAAACCTGTCAGACCAGGAACAATTGTGCATGTATACCTGAAGCCCCCCCCCCCCCCCCCCCCAGATACCCCCCCCCCTATTAATTCAGCATAAAATTAGCATTTTAAATGCTCCCCATTATCTTTGCATAAACAAGGCTGGTGAGCGATAAACAAAAAGCATTAGCAGGAAATGAAGTCAGACCTTTTCCTCAGCCTCCATTCCCAGGAACCTTCCCTCCTCTGATTCTTGTTCTGATTCCGCTCACGTCGTATCGACTGAGGCGCTACAGAAGCTCGTCAACTGAAAACAAACGTGCAAATTCATTCACTCATTTATTCATTCATTTGTTATGTTCATTTATTCATTAGTTTATTCATTCGGTAATTAATTTGTTCATTTATTTGATAATTAATTCATTTTTAGTTAATACATACTTTTCATTTATGTATTCATTTGTTTATGCACTAATTCATTTATTCATTTGTTTGTTAGTTCATTCATTTACTAATTTATTCATTAATTACAATTTTGTTTATTCATTCATTTGTTTGTTTATTCATTAAATCACGTTTTAGTTTATACATACTTTTATTCATCTGTATTCATTTTTATTCACTAATTCATTTATTTATTCATTGATTTGTTCATTGATTAAGTTGTTAGTTCATTCAATCACACATAACTTAATAATTTATTTATTCTTTAATTTGATTAATTCATTTGTTTATTCATTCATTGGTGCATTGATTTATTAATTAATTCATTTGTTTATTTATTCATTAATTAGTTTATTCATTTGTTAGTTCATTCGTTCACACATTCATTAATTTTATTCATTAATTAATTTATTCGTGTATTTGTTCATTTATAATTTTAAGCTCTTGATCCTCTGTCAGGATCATGAACCACTTGGCACCGGTCAGAGATCCTCACTGAACACCATGCTGGTCCATCATAATATTTTCACTCACATACTCATACTCATACGTCAAGGGGCACCTAAGAGCAACCAATCTACCTTCTGCATGTTGTGTGGATTCGATAGGAAAACAAAGTACATTTCTGTCAATAATGACTCAGTAATCCTGGATTTTAGAACAAAGGGACCTGAGTTCAGAATCTTTTATACAGTCTGTAAGGAGTTTGGTATGTTCTCCCTGCATCTTTGTGGGTTTACTCTGGGTATTGCAGTCTCCACCCACCTCACAAAGCATGACAAAGGTGTGTGTGTGTGTGCGCGTTTGTGTGAGTGTATGAGTGAGTACAGCACCCTGCTATGCACCCAGTGTTTGTGGGTGGCTCTGGACCCCCAGGACCCTGATCAGGATTAAGTGATTACTGAAAATGAATGAATGCTGTAATGCAGAATGAACAGGTGGAGTAGGTGTCGTAGTGTCCAAGGGGACCTTGTGCTCGAGCCTCGCTTCTGGTCTGACATTCTAAAAACATACCAGTAGGTAGACTGGTCACTCTAACATGAGATGAGTAAACGGGTGAGAGTATTGTGAGGATGGATTGGCATCCTGTCTGAGGTGCCTTGCGACCACTGGGACCCTGATCAGGATGAATTCGTTTCTTAAAATAGTGACACACCAGATGTTGTAGGTGTCGCATATTACCAGCATCCTGGAGACCTCAGTTTGAGCCTTGCCTCCAGTTCCACCCCCCAAAAAACATACCAGTAGGTAGACTAGTCGCTCTAAATTGCCTTTAGCTATGAGATGAGTAAATGGATGGCACAGTGATGTTTGGATGGATTGGCATCCTGTCTGAGGTGCCTTGTGGCCACTGGGACCCTGATAAATGAATTGAAAGGTTCTGCTGTGACACACCAGATGGTGTAGGTGTCACACATTACCAGCATCCTGGGGACCTCGGTTTGAGCCTTGCCTCCAGTTCCACCCCCAATAAACATACCAGAAGATGGATGGGCTGACTGAAATTGCCCCTTGGTGTGCGAGAATAAGTAAGTAAATGGTTAAGCGTGACGTGCGAGTATGGATTGGCACCCCCGACGTTTCCGGGTGGCCGCTGGGACCCGGATCAGGATGAAGCGGATTCTGAGGATGAATGAATGAATGAATGAGGCTGTGCAGAATAAATGAGAGCCGGTTCTCCGCTGTGCATAATTCCACTGAGGAACTGTAGCACTCGCAGGCGTTTTAATGGGACCGAAGATGGATGGCGTGGTGTTCGGCCTCTCTCTGACCCCCATCTTAACTCGGCAATTCATCCCGCCGTTTCCTCCTCGCACATATTTCATAAGCCGCCGAGCACTATTTTGAAGCGTCGGCCAAATATTTGCATTAGGGGGGAAAGTCCTGCTTTAGCACGCCGCTCTGTCCTCGCCGTTCGTCCATCAGCATATTAATGGTGCCGTCACATCGGGCTGTTCACTATCTCCAAACAGAATCGGTGAAGGTGGACGGAAATAAACGGCGCAGACGATTCAAACCGAGCTCCATTGCTCTTTCTGGCGCTAACCGAGCGCGGCGTGTGCTTATTTAGCGATTTACGACGTTTACACGTGGTTACGCCGGTTGTTTGTTTGATCGTGTCACTTAAGCTTGGTGGGAAACGGCGTCACATTTAGACTGAAATGTTTTGGCTGCTCCTTTTTTCCGCCGGCGGCTAAAACAATATGTGCTAATGGCTACTATATTAAGAGCATATGCCGAGGGATTGCTAATCCCCCTTGTGTCCGGCGCAGGCCGTTCGCTGGCAGTTAGCGATTCCAGTCCTGCCAGTAAGACGGAACAAAAACAGAACGGACCGTTTCTCACTTCGGCTTCTCCGAAGCCAAGAGCAGAACTGAGGGTATTAAAACGTTTACGGATTTAATTCGCTCGCCCATGTGCTCCCGAGTGCACCAATGTTTCGGAAATTTGGGCCAAAGCTGACCAGCCGTGGCTCCCGGACTGGCAGGGATCAGGCTGCTCAAAAAATGTCATGTAATTATACACTGTATGGAGAATAAAGTATTGGGACGCCGCTTTTATTGTTGAATTTATGCATTTCAGCTACAATGATTGATAACAGGTGTAATAAATCAGTTATATAAAAGAAAACTTTGCAGCAAGAGTTTAGGGAAGGCCCTAAACCCCTGTGCACAAAGTGAGCTCTATAAAACCATTAAGAAAAGCATCCAGTGAAAGCAGAGAACAGACGGCTCGGCTCTGGGTCTCCAGGGTCAAACTGGATTTAAATCCCCCCACAGACGGACACAAATTTAAAAGCTTTTTAATTAGAACTAAAACACCACCCGCCGCCGCCGCCGTGCGGTCTCTAATGACGTCAGCCCACCCAGTCCGTCCCGTAATGGCTGGAGCAACAGGAAGTGGGAGCGCGCTCAGGGCCGGGGTTGAGCTTTTTGTGGATTCCTAACACAGTCCATCTGGAGGTGGAGGTGGATCTGAAGTCTAAATATTTATAGAGCTGAATATGGAAAGGAAAATGATGTGATTTTAAGGCACCGTGAGACGTGGCTCACCTAACCGCTGTGATTCTTCTCTTTTTTCCTCCCTCCTTTTGTCTGTAATTGGCACAGGCGGGCACAGCGGTTCATTTTCTCTGCACTGCTTAGCGCTGATATACTGAACCTACGAGCTCCTCAGACTCACATTTACCAGTTAGAATCTCAGACGATGAACCTTTACGCTCCGTGCTCCGAGCTCTCTGTTCCAGCGCTTTGTTTTATTTTATAGCGGATTGATAAACGAGCCATGAAATGGACTCCATCTCGCCGCGTTTAGCTTCATCTCTGCGCCCCGTCCTGGCACTGACGACTAAATCCACTCTCCGCCCGATTATCTTTTTGACCTTTGACCTGAACATGCTCTGAACCTGGGTTAGCCTGACACATGATCTGAGGAACTTGCCCTCACTGACCCCACGGCCACAGGGTAATTAAGCGTGAAACCTACAGGCCTGTTCGAGCACCGGGGACGTCGACCGCAGAGCCAGAGGTCAGAGAGAAAGAGTTTGCCCAAAATGCCAACCGAATGCCAACTTTAAGCTCAGCTGAAGTTCGTCTCTGAGCGCTCGATGCTCATCCTATTTTAGAACCAGAATGAAAAATTGCCACACACTATTCTTAGAGGGCTTTCTGCAAGATTTTGGAGTGTGTCTGTGTGAGTTTGTGCCTATTCTTGTGATGTTTAACAAGAATGCCTGGCTCACAACTAACCTCATGTGAAAAATGTGAGGTGTGGAACGGGAAAATAAATCATTAAATGTTTTACTTTGATCAGGGTCGCTGTGGCTCTGGTGCCACCCACAAACACAGGGCAGGAATGCATTCTGGACCGGGCACCAATGGCTATTTCTAGGGGGCATGGTGGCTAAAATAGTCTAGCCATTAGAAGGTGCTCTTGTCATCGGTGTGCTCTCAGGGCAGGTCCCAAGCCCGGATACAAAGAGAAGGGTTGCGCCAGAAAGGGCATCCGGGGTAGAAACTGTGCCAAAGTTGGTATTTGGACCATCTCCACTGTGGCGACCCCTAAATAACAGAACAGCTGAAAGCAATACTCTAGTTACTTTAGTCACTGGAGAGGTTTTGGGCTGCTCACCACTTCTTTAAATGACAAACCTTTTTCTTTTTTCTCTCCTCGTCCTCCTGTTCCCTCTCGCTCTTGTTCCTCTTGTTTGGGTAACACAATCTCCACCTCTCTTTCCATTTCAGATGGACCAGATGGGGCCTCGTTCGACAAGACAGGAGGTCACAGCCCAGTCTGCCACTGGAAAGTGGCTGACAGCTTAACACAGATGGCAGGAGGTGGCATTAAATTTCGGCTCCGACTTCCGCTAGTGAGGGGTTTGGCTCACACCTGATTTCTTCTGTCAGCTCCAACATTTCAGCTGCTGGTGTAAACAAAGGAAAGAAGCATTCAGACACGCTAGTTTTTATTACTTAATCTAGTTTGAGTGCAAACAGTCCCAATCCGGCTAGGGTGGCCACTTCCATAACCCCAAAAAGGAGGGCATGACAGTGGGTAGTTAGGATCGTATCTACAGCACATTCAACAAAATTAAAACCTTAATTGATTTAATTGTGATGGAACCAAATGAACTAGAAAATTAGGACATTAATGAATGTTTTACTAACCATGTTTAGAGTCGACTTTAGTACAAAAATTCCAAATGAGTCGGGTGCTGAGCGACCACTTAAGAGCTTAATGTTCTAAAAATGGACTGGTTTGCCTGAATGTTCAAGTGTTGGACCTGTTCGCATGTTGCACTACATGGGTTTGAGCTTTAGGGACGTGATGATCGTAGTGCAGTTCTTTGTGTACCTGTTGTTCCTGCTGCCTTCAGGTCATCCTGCAGGTCTTTTTAAATGACCGCTGGCTTCTCTCGACTTGTGATACTTTAGCACATAAAGCACGAAATTCATCTTTCCTGAATCTTCCAACTGAGTCGGGTGCTGAGCGACCTCTCAGAGCTGGACGTTGTGTTTCGTTTTGGCGTGTCGACAGCGTGAACGGTTATTAAAACGTAGTAATTAACCAGCATTTTAGGGTTGGATGTTCCTCAATAAAGTGGTCACGTTCCCAAGCCGGCTTCATAACAATAAAATACGAGTCCTTTCGAATTAATTATGATCGTTACAAGCATCCGGTAACTTTCAAAAGAGGACGAATACATGTCCATCCAGGTATTGTGCCGGACTGAGGACGGGCAGATGAAAAACCGGACCGTCCACCCAAAAAACCGGACCGTCCGCTTGGACACTACCTGTGGCGTGTTCATGGACTCACAAACACTCCATCACCACCCCGGCTGTCCCCATGTCTCACCTGATTGATCAGAATCTATTCTGTTCTGTTTATTGTCAGCCATTTACGATTCTTCATGTTTGTTTTGACCTTCTCTTGCTCTATTGTTTACTCTGTTTGTGTTTCTTGTTCCTGACATATTGTTTTTATTTGTTCTGTAGCCTTGTTCTGTTGTTTTTGTAAGCTTTCACTGTGTGTTTACTTTAGTATTGTTAGTACTTAGTATAGTCTGTTGTTAGCGTTTAGCATTAGCGATTAGCATTTGAGATTAGCGGTTAGCATTAGCGATTATCATATGAATTCGTTTTTTATGTATTTTCTTTGTTTAGGGTATAGCTAAGCTTTTAATATTATTAGTTTAGTATTTTTTAGCATGGCATAGGGTTTATTTTATGCTTATTTGTGCTGTGTTTGTTCCTTTATACTTTGCTTATTTTTGTTTAACCATAAATAAAGATGTTCATCATGTCTGTGCACTCTTCTCACCCAGCCTTTATTACACTCCACTTCACATTTACATTACTTTCACACATTTCTTAACTTTGTACTTAAATAATTAAGATAAACTAAAAGAAACGTGTGGAAAAAAAAAGAGTTCATTAATTAAGGGAGTATTTAGACACAGTGCATCAATAACATTAGTGCAGCTGTAGGGCTTGGAGGCATCCACAGTAAGAAATAATTCACTTTTTGCAGCACTGTGGTTCAATACTGATCAATTTCTCTCCGCCTGCTGTCTTTAATTAACCACAATTACGTGTTTTTCTTCTAAAAGACCTGCAGTTTTAAAATTCTTCATGAATTGAAAAGATTCCAGAGTCGTGAGATGTTCACTTTTATTTTCTGTTTTCAGAAATCAGTTTTGAACTATTTTAGCTTTGTGTTTGGGCTAGTTGTCTTTATAAAATGTCTAAATTTAGCTTTTTTGAGATTAAATACTCTGTTTTGACTTGTAATGCATTAGTACAGAAGCAGCTTCACCTCATGATGCTCCCACCACCATACTTTGAGTTCCTGGGATTAAACACATAATCCTTCTTTATCCAAACCTGATGAGCTGAATTGTTGCCAAAAACCTTTATTTTTAATTTGTTCAACAAGAATAAGATCTAAAAGAAATTGACTGGTTTGCCTGAATGCTTGAGTGCTGGACCTGTTAGCATGTTGCACTAGTTGAGTTCAGGGCTGTGATGAATGCAGTGCAGTTTCTGGTTGATTGTTATTTGTGGAACTGTTGTTCCTGCTGCCTTCAGGTCATCCTGCAGGTCTTTTTAAATGACCGCTGGCTTCTCTCGGGAAAACTTGTGGACGCACATGTTTGTAAACGATCACTTGTCGTTCCGTGCACTTTCCCCTTCAAATTATTGAAGTGTTATACTGTTAGAGTTCTTAAAGAACAAAAACAAAAGGCCGTGAATATTTGTTTCCCCTTTGCTGTCCACACCCCGCACTCGAACCCCGCTCTGAAATCACGCTTCACGGTGGGACCTGTCTCCAAAATGCTAATGGCGTGTGGGGGTAAGTGCTACAAGCTTCACTGGTCATGATGTAAGTAAACGCGCTCGTGTCCTTGTAGTCTGTCTAATGGTTTGCCAAGTCAATAACAACCTTGAAGTCAAGAACAACAACAAGTGAATGAACACGGCACTTAACACAGTGAATGTAAAATAAATAAATAAATAAATAAATAAATACATGCCCAGGGCTCTCGTGTCAGTCTCATTTTTGAGTCTGGGCAGTGCTACTGGAAAATAATTCAATAAAATAATTAAAGTTAAATAATTATTTGTTTTGGGGTCTTTTTAATGAAAACTGAAGGATGCTGTTCTCTCTCCTCCTTGTGCACTGTGTTCCAAATCACATAGACATGTGCATGAAATCTGAACATCCGCCTACTTATTAATTCACCACTGCTTTATCCTGGTCAGGGTCGCGGTGGACCCGATTCACTGGGCGAAAAGCTGAAAACACTCCGGACAGGTTGCCAGTCCATCAGAGGGCAGTTTTAGTATCTCCAGTTAGCCTGACTGCATGTCTTTGGACTGTGAGAGGAAACCTACCCAGGCATGAGGAGAACATGCAAACTCCAGACAGAAAGGACCCAGCTGGGAATTAAACCCAGGACCTCTTGCAATGAGGTGACGGTGCTACCCACCAAGCCGCCCATAGCCTACTTAGCATCATGATAACCTGCTCTATGGATTTGCCGTCATTGTGTTAAAAATATCACCTAATATTATCATTGCCCTCCATAGTTGCCGGACAGTAATGGGTTGCACAGCCGGCGAATCCCACGTGACGCCCAAAAGTGCAGCTATTGACCCCTCGGCCAGGATGGAGGCCGAACATGAGCCAGGCGCTTTGATGGCATTGATAAATGGCCTCCCAGATAAGTCAGTGGTAACGTTATTTAAAATCAATGCAGCCTTTCTCTCTCGGTGGATTTGGGAGTGGCTCGGCGCCTCGGCGCACTCTCTCACCGGGTTTTAACCAAGGGCAGCGACACACTTTTACATCGCGGCTTTGATGTAGCTCAATTACACACGCTCGCTAGCATTTTTTAAATCAATCCAGTGCTTCCAAAGTGAGCCGAATCCATGGCGGGTGTAAGGTTACCCTCCATTACTCCTGCGTTCAGATCTTCAGATGGGATCCGGTTCCCATACAGCTGCTCGTTCCATGGATGTTGTGGTCGAACCTTACACAGACTGTCTTGAGATCTTTATATGTATTTTTATACAACCCTGTATGACCAAAAGTATGTGGACATGTTAAAACAGGTTACTAGATGTCTCATTCCAAAACTATGGGCGTTAATAGAGTAGAATGCCTTTATTTGTCACATATACATATACAGACTTACTGCAGAGTGAAATTCTTTCTATTGCATGTCCCAGCTTGTTTGGAAGCTGGGGTCACAGTGCCCCTGGAGCAAAGAGGGTTAAGGGCCTTGCTCAAGGGCCCAACATAGCTGCATGGCAGCGCTGGGATTCAAACTCTCAACCTTTCAGTTGATAACCCAAAGCTCCACCCATTGTCGGCTACCACTGTCCCAATGTTGCACCCACCACACACATGCATACACACACTTCTCACCTAGAACAGCTTTCACTTTTGTTTGAAAGTTTTCCAAATGATTTGGAAGTGCGTCTGTCAGGATTTGTTCCCATTCAGTCCTTTGAATTTATTCTACACGTGTTTATTTGGATTGAACCTCGTCAAACCACGCCTTGGTAGATAAACACCTAAACTCAGTAATTAGCAAGGGTGTCCATATACTTTTGGCCACATAGTCTAAACAAATGTAGTGTATAAGGCTTCCTCTCTCTTTCTCTCTCGATGTGTGAGCGATAAGTGCTTCCTGTCCCTGGGGAATCGGTCGCCCCCATCTCCACCCCGCCGTCAGCCAGCGCCTCTGGCCGTCTCAATCTGCGCCTCCGCCGAACGCCTATCAGATTTAAGATCATTCGATTCAAAAAGTCAACAGCTGGCTGTTCGGGGTAAACGGCAGCCAGATGCTCCACACACACACACACACACACACACACACGCGCACACACACACACACACACACACAGCAGGACTGTCTGCTATTTCTGCATCCCAGCATCCATTACAGATCTGTGTATTTTTGTGCTGCTGAGTGAATACATAACTTCATCACTCATACTGGTTTCCTTCATGCCTTAGGGAAGGTCCTTTCCTGTTTCAGTATGGTCCACCAAGGTTTGACCAGCCCTGACTGCATTTAGCAGACGCTTTTATCCACAGCGCCTTACAGTACTGTGACTATACTCTCTATACTGTCTAAGCAAATGAGCGTTAAGGGCCTTAGCCCAACGGTGGCAACCTGGCAGTGGTAGGGCTTGAACCAGCGACCTTTCGATTGCTAGCCCAGTACCTTAGGCTACAACTGCCTTAGGCTACAACTGACTGTGAAACAATTGAACACATTTGGAATGAATTGGAACCTAGATTGTGATTTAGGCCCTCCTGTTCAACATACATGACCATAAGGGGACACATTTTCACAGAGACACTCCAGTCTTGTGGAAAACACCCAAAAGAGGGCAAAGGGACGATGGATCAACCCCATATTAATGCTTATGGATTTGGAATGGGATGTCCAACAAGGTCAAGCTCAAGGTCTAGTGTCCACAAACTTTTGCCTATTAGAAGTACATAACTATGAAGTGTTTATTATTTATAAAGCTTCCTGATAATATTTACATTAAGCTCAGCAATGTACATACTCATCATTCATTCATCCCAAACCTCTCAATCCTGATCCAAACCCTGGAAACCTGGAGCTGATGGACAGTAGACAGAGACGCTCTGGACAGGGTTCGAATCCATCACAGGCCAATAAACACTCAAATCAAAAAGTAATTGACGTGGAACACTCATGTGGCGCCGCGGTTTAATACACCGACTCAGCACCGTGGAGAACTCGAGCTCTGGAGTTTGAATCTCAGTGGAACTGCTGGACTGGTCCGGCGTTTATAGGATACAGTCGGCTGTGTTTGATGGACGGAGGTCGTGTAGAGTTTCTCCTCACTGCGGCTGCAAAAAAATGGACCAGTGAGTGAGGCCGCACACTAACCGTGGACATGGATCCAACTTTTTTATAGCCGTTGTACTTAGAACTTGGTTGGATTATAATATAATGGTGGATTGAGCAGCTGGCCCTAATGTGACCACCAGTTTTCATTTGGATTCGATCCCTTTTCTGTCCACTCTCTCCGAGCTACCGATGCTTTTTTGATGCATTTATTACTTGGTAATTCTGGCCACCTTTTATTTTGGTCATTTCCCCTTTTGGGTTGGTGCCACACAGCTGTAGCGTCCTCTGGACCTGGGTTTGATTCTTGTTTATGGTCACTGTGGTGCCCACCAAGATCACAACCTGGAAAAAAGTGCTCAGGGGTCACAGCGGTCTAACATGCTAGTCCAGCGCCAACTGGCATGATCGGCTACTGCAACAGTGACACCTAGTGTGTGGTCCATGCTCCAGGAAAGAGTCGCTAGCTCTCCGTAAGGATGCACTGACAACCGGCTGCCAGAGCGCTTCGGGAAATCGAGTATATCCAAATTAGGACACTAAAATGAACTGAACGTAAGAGTAATCGGTCAGTGAGTCCTCATCGGTCGTAAATCCACTCAATAAAGGCCGACCCGTCCGCCTCGGTTCGTAGCCCGATGATATTTCATCTCCGTATAAGCAGGTGCAATTCCTCCACAAACGTTTACACCCACGAATAAAAAGGTAATAGCGGCGGCACGGGCGACAGGGCTGGCGTAACAATCGTCGTTCCTCACAATAAAGGACTGAGGTGTAAAGCCGGCGAGAGTGGAAGTGACAGCGGCGACACTATCTGTGAATCCAGGGCTCACCGTGTGTTTTATAGGCCGCTATTTAACTGTCAGCCGTGCCTGTTTGGAGTGGCGGAGAGGGGCGGTAAACACCCGGCCAGATTTAAGACGTGAGCCGTCGGAGCTGAGAGGAACAAGAGCCAGTTCCAATCCCGTCCCGAACGATGCCATCCGATCCACACCCACAGAAATACTGCATTTCTGTACTCATTAACAAAATGTACGTTTGCTCATTAAATGTGACGCCTCTTTTTTCTCCACCCTTGAAATCAATTCTCTGAAATAAATGACAGCTTGGACTGTGCAGAAACAATTTAGGGAAGGCCCCTTCCTGTTCCAGCATGACCATACCCCTGTGCACAAAGCCAAATCCATAAAGACGTGAATTGAGGCTCTTCAGCCTTATTAACCAGCTTCAGGATTCATCGTTTTTGACTGACTGGGTAATTCTCACGGCCCGAAATCCTATTAAAGCCTCTCCAGAGGAGCCAAGACTTGTATAGCTGCAAAAAAGGAGGGAAACCGATTCCATATTCATGCCGAAGGTTATGATCAAGTGTCCACATATTCTATATGAGCAAAAGTATTTGGACACCACGTCTAATTTTGAATTCATGTGTTCCAGCTACATCAGCATGAATCAATTATATGGAGGAAACTATACACCTTATTATATCTGTGCAGCAACAGTTTAGGGAAGGCCCTTTTCTGTTCCAGCATGACTGTGCTCCTGTGCACAAAGCAATCCCCACTGAACAGCTTTGGAATGAACCAGAACATCAACTGATGCTTTCTTGACCTTATAAAAGGGCACAAATTCCCATACACAGACGTACCTGAAAGACCATATAAGGGTCTGTGCATTTTAATACTGTTTGTTTTTGAAACGAGACGTCCAACAATGCAGCACAGTGGCTCGGTCGGTAGCACTGTTGCCTCACAGCAAGAGGGTCCTGGGTTCGATTCCCAGGTGGAGCAGTCAGGGTCCTGTGTGGGTTTTCTCCGGGTGCTCCGATTTCCTCCCACAGTCCAAAAACATGCAGTCAGATAAAGTGGAGGCACTAAAATTGCTCTTAGATGTGTGTGTGTGTGTGTGCCTTGTGCCCACTGAGAGCTGGGACAGGCTCCAGCACCCCCCTGCGACCCTGATCAGGATAGATGGTATAGAAAGTGGGTGTCGGGTGTCCAGATACTTTTGGCCACACTGCAGCCATGTTACTGATGTTTGTACTAACCTGACTGCAATAGTTATTAATATTATTGTTTATATTAATATTGTTTATTCAGAATCGGGTGGAAAATAAGAAAATCCAGTCATCCGCGAGCGCGCGTGGCGATTACGAGGTTATTAGCGTGAACCAGGAACGGTGTTTTTAAATGCCGGGACGGCCGCTCCCCTCCGGAAGCGCGGCTCATTTCGGCACTTCATTTGCTCTGCGTTTATTAACTTGTCAGACGGGGAAGTTCAGATCGGTTTCCCGCTGCTAGCTCTTCTCCGCGCTACAAATAGACACGCAATTAGCCTCCAAACAATACGGTTCAAGCCACACCTAATGAAGCCGCTCTAATTGAGTGCGAGATGGGGCGACGCCGTGTATAATGGGCACAGAATGATTACCCCGGTAACAGACACCTCGCGTGGATGCCTTTTTTCACGCCACTTCATTATTAGAATTTATCGTGCTGCCGTCTGACTGTGAATGAGCACCGAGCGCTGATCGCCGTCCTGTCCATTCTCTTTATTTATTTATTTTTTTTGGGTGGGTAGGGGGCATTCAGGTGCCGACTGTCAGAACCATCAACCACTGAATGACACGTTACTGTCCAGGGTGCCCACACTTGTCTTGTTCAGGGCCACATAGAGTAAATAAAACAACCACGGGTTACAGACTCTCTAGTAATGAAAGAATTAAAAATATAACAGAGCTCCTGATGACTTCACTCCCCAGTTTATAATCCTAATGGGAAGATTATTATATGTCTTTAAATTAAACATACCCACTTCCCTCTAAACTCGTTTTTTTCAGCGCTCCTGAAGTTTTAGTTTCTCTGGAGCCGCCGCTTTTATCCACAAACTGGGGAACGTTAATGTAGGTGTATCGTTGGGGGGAAAGAAGACGGGGAGAGGTTTAGATCTGTTTTATGTGCGAGCGCCACCTAGAGGTTTTCCTAAGACCTGATTAACAGCGGGACGACTTGAATTTCATTTCTAAAATACCTGTGGGGTGCAGTCTGGACACCCCTGGGTTAAACAGTTAAAAGCTCCAGACGGAACCTTCCTCTCGTAAAGGTAATGTGTGAAAACGTTCACCTCCAGACATCACGCGTACCTTTCAGCCACCTGAAGCTCATTTTTCTGTGCGCCGCAACCTTGAAGGAACCTCAATTTCCTGCGTTTCTGTCGCATCCGCTGAAGGAATTCAACCTGTCCTAAGTAGGGCAGCGTCGGCCCGTGTACCCGCCCCGTCTGAGGGAGCAAAAAATCCCTCGATTTTCTGACCCACTTTTGCTTCACAAAGGGCGAGCGGTGCTGTTTAATTAGCGCCCCGATCTTAACCCGCGTGTTCGGAGGGAGAAAAATTTCCTGCTCGGTTCCCCCGAGGCTGAGCGAGCTGAAGGTCAAGGTCCAATTAAGAAACGGTGCGAAAATAAATGAGCGGGGTGAAATATTGATCGTTATAGCATCAGTCTGTGAGTCCGAACGCGCCCGTAATGGATTTGAAGCAGATGGTTTTTAGTCTGTAGGGACAGAAGCGCTCGAGCCGCCAGGAGAAAAGCTCTCGGCGCTTCTGGAGATGTTTTATCGGTGTTTACGTTTGCAGAGACGTTCATGCTGGTGCTGCTGGTGGTAGAAGCACCTTCAAACATCTCAGAATCTTCAGATTCTCCCACACAAACATCTCGAATCTGCATTAATGTGGAATAAGCGTCAGATCCAGTGTTACAGCTCCACATGTATCTGTGTTTATCTGGATTCTTCTCCCTTTTTCACTTTTAAACTTGTGTTACAGCTCCAGCTTCTGAGAAATGGTGAGAATCAGAATCAGCTTCTTCCAGAGTCTAAAACGCTTCTGGTTCAAAATAAAGCTTAACGTGGTTTAATGTAGTAAAAGAAGGAGACAGGAGCACTAAACTTCTCTTCATTATTACTGCTCATAAGTTCCTCCACTAATCACATTCCTCACTCGCTGTTTTACTACAATAAGTCACGTTATGAGTTGTTCGTACGGCCTGAGTCACTTTTACTGCCTCATATCAAACAGTTCGTCTTATTGGAGGAGCTCTGAAAAGGTCAGCGGCAAGCTAAGCAACACCGCCACACTCCATAGAAAACAACAACTCAGCTGACACAAAAGCGGTTTTGCTGCTTCTCATGTAAATGCGCCCTGGACAAGTGTTCACATACTTTTGCTTTATTTTAGCTGCTTCACCCGGTCGGTTCACTACTACTACTAGTCCACGGTAATCCAGGGTTCGAATCTTAGAGGTGCTATCGACCCGTCGGGTGACTGTAACAGCCTAGAACCTCCATTCGAAGGTCAGTGCGGTCACTTGTCAGTGCGATCACAGTGCAGGTCCCAAGCCCGGATCGAACTGGGATTGGGTCTGGAAGGGGACTCTGAAAAAATTGACCGGATCCACGGTGGCGACGCCTAAAAATCTGGGAGCAGCAGAAAGAAACAAAACTGAGATGATGAAGTTGAGCTGTGATGTTTTTTCTTTCTTGTTGTTCGAAGCTTCGGGCGCCGGGGTGATATTTTACATAAATATATATATTTTATTTTTGGAAAGCGCTTTGTTTCCCCTCCGGACCTCGTTGCTCTTTCTAGTTCCTTCTCTTTTATTGATGGAGTACCCCGGTCGCCTTCGGTGACCCCGCTCGGTCTCTCTGGATTTTGATAATTGATTTAGCGGGACTCACCTCGTCCGCCGCTGTTTTGACCCGTGTTATGGATGGCGGCTGGGATTCCGGCGCAGATCCTAATAAAGCTCCGCACCTGGATCCACAGCGCTCTCCTGAGTCTCCTCCGAAACACTGCGAGGGTCTGAGCGCGCTCTGTATGGATCATACACCCCTTACAAAACGGGGTAAAGTTTCACCCGAATCGTCCGTCATGATGATCACATGCGCTGTGTGGGTGAAAGTATGCAGACGCCTGACTGTGAGTCTAAAACCATGAGTGTCCCTGTGTGGCTATAACAGTCTCCACTCTTTTGTGAAGTCCTGTGGCCGTTCCAGTTCATGCCAGGTGCATTCAATAGTGACAAAAGTTTAGGGAAGAGCCCTTACCTGTTCCAGCAGAATCTCAAGTGACCTCAACCTCACTGATTATTATTGGGATGAATCGGAACCTTTCAAATGCTCTGTTGGCTAAATGTGCACAAATTCCTATAGACACACTGCAAAATCTTGTTAGACACACATTCTATACATACATAGATTTTCATCTCGCTCCACATCAAGAAGGTCCTGGGTTCGATTCCCTGACTGGACGGTCTGAGTCTTTTCTGTGTGGAGTTTGCATGTTCTCCACGCTCTCCCGTGTCCGTGTGGGTTTCCTCCAAGTAATCCAAAGACATGCAGTCTGTATGTGGACTGGTGACCTGTCCAAGTGACCTGCTTTTCGCCCAATGTATCAGACCCACTGTGACCCTGACCAGGCTGAAGCAGTGCTCAAACAGACACTGAATGGATGAATATATTTACTATGTTGATTGGAAACGCTGCCCAAGGATGGAGTTACGTTCTTGTGGACTCCAAATAAACATCCTCCAAATAAAAAAGTCGATTCGACAGGCATGGACGGGTGCTGACCGGTGCCATGTAGTGCCAACGGGTGCAAAGTCTACGAGCGAGAGCATTCCCGGCTTGTAGTTGGTTTGGTGTTTCATTGAGGCGAATAAAGATGTTCCAGCATTTCAAAATATTAAAACACCACCTAAAGTCGTTAAAATATCGTCCACTGATGAGCTTCCTTTGATGCCCGCGCCCAGATTGGGTTTACTATTGGTGTCGGTGGAAACTGAACATGATTTGAGGGTTAATTAGGTAGAAATCCTTTCAACTCCGCGCCTCGTTCCTCTCTCAGAGCTTCGTTCCTCGGCGGTATCTAACAGCGTGCCGCGCCGTCTGTCTGCAGGTATTTGTTCCGGACGTGCGTCTCGCCGCCTCGGTTTACTAATTAGGACCTTTTGGATGTTGGAGGCGGTGAGCTCATTAGCGGTGCGGGTCGGGAGCGGATCCTGAAGCCGCGCCCATGCCGAGCGCGTCGGTTCTCGAGTGGCGCAGACGAAGGGCGAGGAATCCTTCACTCCATGCCGAGTCCCCTCCTGAGTCTCGGCGTCGTTCCTTTGGTAAAAAGTTGCAGGTTTTCCGGTGAACGTCTCTGGGCTGCACGATGAGGACTCAAGGACTCGTGATGGAGAGGGAGTGACTCGGATCCCTCGGTACGTCCGTACTGTCGAGCTCGGTGACACCGGGTCACCCGAAGGTCCCGAGATTGTCAAAACAATCCAGCCGTGGTTTTATTTAGCTCCAAATCTCACAGCGCGGGTCAGAACCGGGAAAATAAATGCAGAAACGTCAAGAGTCCTGGAGAAACTGCTCATTACTCAGGGGTCCGAATACTAAAGGTTACCAACTTTATTAGAACTGCTCTGAGATTGTGCCAAAGGTGACCAAAGTACTGGACTAGTAATCGAAAGGTTGCTGGTTTGAGCCCCATTACTGCTAGGTTGCCACTGTTGGGCCCTTGAGCAAGGCCCTTAACCCTTGATTGCTTAGACATTACCATGCCACAGTACTGTAAGTCTCTTTGGATAAAAACATCTGCTAAGTGCCGAAAATGTAAATGACCAATGTAGTGAAACAGGGATCAAATTCATGTGTTTAGCCACAATGATAAGCAGCAACAGTTTAGGGAAGGGCCTTTCCTTTTCCAGCATGAGCGAGCTCTATAAAGACATAAAGAACACCTTAGGTTCAAAGAAACTCACCTCAGCTCTACTGAACAGCTCTGGGATAAATCAGAACATTGATCTCCATCATGAACGGGCACAAATTCCCACAGACGTACTCCAAAGTCTTGTGAGAAGCCTTCTAAGAAGAGCGGTTGTTGTTCTAGCTAAAAAAAAAAGGATCACACAGAACACACACAGAACACACACACACATGTTAAAAAAGCAAAACAAAAGCAAACAGAAATGATAGATGTTGTGTATTTACCGTCAGAGCTCGGACCGCCTGGGTATCAGCACGGGCGTTCGTTTATTTATCACACGACTAATTATCAGCCGTGCCATCGCAGGGGTTTGTTTTTAATAATGAGCGCTCGGATTTTGTGTCATTTATGAACCATAAAGCAAAAAAAATAAAAAAATAGTCGTAAACAATGAAACGATCCGGTGACAATAGAGACGATAATGAAAATGGAGCGGCGCTCCGGCTGCGGACCCGTGAAGAGGCTCTTAACATTTGGAGTCTATTGCAAATCCTAAATAAATAAATAAGTAAATAAATAAATAAATAAATAAAAATGTGCGGAACAAAGCCGAGCCGAGTGGAGTGGAGCGCGTTTCTGTTTTCACGCTCGGTTTAGCACCGGCGTGTGCGCTGACCTATCGAATGGAGGCCGTTTGGAGCAAACACTTCTCAGTGTACACGGGAATTAGCTGGATTAGGGTTTTATCACACGTGTGTGTGTGTGTGTGTGTGCGCACACGTGTGTGTATATATACGCCGCTATGTTTTGGCCCGCCGTGCCTACGCCCCTCCCGTCTGCTCACATTAGCATGGAGGGAGACCAAATCGCCATGGAGATGTGATAATTAGCAGTGACAGGAAATGTCACATCCAACCCGGATCCGCCGCGCGCCTCAGCGACGTGCTGTTAGCGAGTCTAGCTTCTAGCTGAGGAGAGAAAACAAAAGGCAGAGTGAGATGAGGAGTAAATCCTGACGCCCGGTGCAGGAATAAAATCCGGCGTCGGAGAGACCCGGGCCGCGCCGATTATCCACTTTAGCGGCGTGAAGCCTCCAGTCGCGGGAGTCGGAGGTCTGAATGAGAGGTCGGGAGTGTGACGCGCTGACCGAGAGCTTTCGGCTAAAAGAGCGCGAGGACAAAACGCTGACCCTCTTCAAACGCTAATCCTGAGCGGGTCGGAACTTCAGACAGATTTTGAACTCGTATAGGGACGAGAGGACTATAATAAGTGGAAAAGAGACACTTTGGCGGGAAGCTGGACGAGAACTCATATCACTCTGATGTGATAATCTGTGTGGATTTCCTTCAGGTACCCTGGATCCCTTCCACCTCCCAGAAACATACAGTAGGTGGACTGGTGGCTCCAGATCGTCACTAGGGGGCTGTTGTGAGGGGTTTTATCAAGTCTGGCATGTGTGCCACCCTGGGACCTCCTGGCAGGAGGAAGAACCAACACCATGGCCCTCATTCGTCAGACGTAGACACCCAGGTGGTTGATAGCACTCTTAAGATTTAAACCCAGACTTCAGTCCCTCACCAGGGGCAGGGCGCTGGTCCACCTCATGGCATTAAACACGTACCCAGGTACTCATACCACCTTTTGAATGTTATTTTTGAAGAGTGACCAGAGATGAGCGTAATATCCAGGTCCCTTGGACCCATGTTGCTCTGTGGCGCCCACTGTTCCACCTGTACCACTGTGCTTGGACAGAATCATGGGTAGAATCATAAACCCTCGTGATACGTTAGCAGAGCTGATATTCGAACTCCGAGAGTTGGAGATCTCAGCACTGGTTGGCCTACACAGACACACGACTGGCTGTGTCTGCAAGGGGCGAGATGTCGGCTGAACAGGGTTCCTCATATACGCTGCAGTTACGACCTCTCTGTACGCGATACGGATCCCCATATGACAAGAAACGCCCGCATGTCATCGGTCTGGAGTGGAGGTCTGCAGCAATAGAAGTGAATTACAGTCAGGGGAATTAGATATGACTTAATTGGGAATTAAAAGGAATTGAAGTGGAGGTGGAAGATGATGTCAGAGTAACACAAGAACAAACGTGTTGAGAAGCATCCAGATGTTTCTGGATGTTTCTGGGGGGTTTGCAGCTCGCTGTAGGTTCTGTCCTGCTCGATATTTATTAATGTTTATTTATTTTAACTCTCAGAAGAATAAATAAGTCATTTCTTTATGACTGATGCACGACAGGGTTGTAAACGCCTGCGAGTTTATCTCGTCATCCGCGAGACCAGGCGGCGAGTCAGTTCTGAAGCGGTCGCTCACATCTGCTCACGCTGGTTCTCCGACTCAAACAGCTGGATAATAACATCATATATTTGGCTTTATGATGGGTTATAATCAGGAGTCACAGTTAAAAAACGGGGCACCGTATGTTCCACTCGGTGGGCTCTTCAGGAGGGGTACGGCGTGCTCTCTTAAAATCCGTCTGCTCGCTTACACGGATCCGTCGGAATTTACCGTACATGAAATAAATCTTTCGGCCGTCAGCTGAAACTCATTTCAAACAAAATATGTTTGGAAATAATGACCTTCAGGTACTGGAGGGGGCGGCACGGTGGCTCGGTGGGTAGCACTGTCACCTCACAGCAAGAAGGTCCTGGGTTTGATCCCCAGGCGGGTGGTCCGGGTCCGGTTTCCTCCCACAGTCCAAAAACATGCAGGTTAATTGGAGATACTGAATTGTCCTATAGGTGAATGGATGTGTGTATGTGTGTGTGTGTCTGCCCTGTGATGGACTGGCACCCCATCCAGGGTGTTACTGTGTGCCTTGCGCCCATTGAAAAGCTGGGATAGGCTCCAGCACCCCCCAGCGACCCTGACTGGATAAGCGGTTAAGACAGTGAGAGTGAGTGAGAGGTACTGGTGGAACGACCGGAAAAACACTAAGGGGGCAAATACTTTTTCACACAGCTCTGGGGAACAAGGTTTGATCCTTGTCTCGCTTTTCTGTCAATTACGTAGTCATAAACAAACACCGGCACAGCAGGTCACACCAAGGAGCTCCTCGTATTTGGAAGTGTGGACGAGAGATCCAAACCCAGATCCTTGAAGTTCCTTCGTTCTGAACCCACCGCCACCAGGAACCAGCATTTGTTCTCATGTTCAGTCAACATTAGGAAGTTGATCAGGATCTGAACGGCTCTGAAGTCCACCATGATGACACGCGGTAACTAGACTGACCCTTCGGTGGTGGCCAGGAAATTAGGTATGCGCGGACCGCCGCTTGATGGAATTCATGCTCAATCGAGTCGAAGCGCGATGGCAACTCCAGCTCATTAATCATTTCCTCCGAAGCACCTCACAGTAATCCAGAGCGTATGAATCCTCACCAGATCCTCATTAAGCGCTGGCACTGGGTCTGGAATGCAGACAGGAATGAAAAAGAGACCAGACGACACCAGGACCAGCTGCTTTCATGAGATGATCCAAATGTTCAACAAGTTCCTCATTCCTAGGCCAGCCAGAGGTATCCGGTCTTTACCGCTTGGGTGGCGCAGCAGTCTTAATACACCAACCCACTCAACAAACCCAACAAACCCAACTGACCATGTCTGAGAGGGAACTTGAGGACTTCCTTGTCATTGGTGCTGCAGTGGAGTGTTGAAGGAGCCCATATGTAATGGGTATGGAGAAATCCTCCACCGCTGATGTTAAGAACATCCAGAAACTCCAAAAACGTCGTAGGGCGCAGCTGCCAGTCTGCGGTGCCACCAGCGTAGATATTATAAAAGGCGACTGGCTTCTTCTTAATGGAGACGGCATCCAAAAGAAGTCCTGGCAGAAGTTGCTTGGCTGCATCCTTCAACTACCTGCTGCACCAATGTGTTGGTCACCATTTACTGGAACCAAGGGTGCCAACCTGAACCAAAAACCAGCACCAGACCTGTCAGGTGTAACTTCACAGGTGTCCAGTGGAGGTGTGTTTTACACCCCTGTAGATAGAAGCTGGTTGGCATCTTGGATTGTAGATCTTATGCTTCAATGTGGCCGATCGGGGCTGTTGGGGTGTACCCTCTCTTACCTGGCAGTCCCAGATTCCACACTGGCATACTGGGACCTGGCCAGACAGAGGCTAGACTTCCTTCTCTTGGACCGACAGGTACCTAGACCTCAGCTTCTTCACCAAAACTCACAGGAACAGGTACAGTGGACACACTGTTCTTACTGGAACCCACATCCTTCACCAGGACTGACTGGATAGACGCCGAAGAGGCAACATCTCCTGTCCTGGTACTTTTGTATACACAAGATGCACCTTTTTTTGGGCAAAGACACGAAGACCACAGTTGTCACCCTGGAATTAATGAATACCAGGGGTGCACACCAGGATTGTGCCGTGCCCCATTAATTGGGCGAACACCAGAGAGACCGCACATCTTCAATAAGCCTGGCAGGTCTGAGGATACAAAGGTCACAACAATTTCACTGGGACTAATGGATACAAAGGGCACGTCTTTACTGGAATTGATGGGTACGGAGATGATGCCCTATTCGTTGGGACTGATAAGAGCAAAGGACACGCCCATTTTTTTTTTATTGGCTTTGCCACAGCGGCTGTGGTCCACGTACCAGACTTGGCTCATCCACACAAGGCTCATCCACTTCTGCACAGGCGCCTTAGTCTGCTAACCAGGGTCCTTGCATGGCATTTAACACCCCACCCACTCATTCTGGCCCTTTTCCCACCCAGCAGACTTGGCACTGCCATTTGTGCCCACTAGATGGCGCCCAGCCGAATGGTAGCAGAGCTGAGATTCGAACCCAGGTGTTCAGCGCTGGTGCGCTAGTGGAATATCACAGTTTTTATTGTCTTGGGACCTGTACTGACCCCCAACAAGCTAAGCTATCCCCCACCCTTTTCTCAGACGCCTGACTGGCTGATAGCACCATTGAAATTCAAACCTTGGGTCCCCAGATCTCAGCAGTTGGCTAGCGTACCTCAGCTCTGTGCCTCCCGAATTCCTCTGTGCCCACAGAATAATAAAAGAGATGGCGGTGGGGTGTCTGGTTCTCCAAACACAGACTCCTGGGTTTAATTGTAGTCTTTATTGAAATATGATAATATTTCTATAATATTTCTTCCTCCGTTCTCTCGTTCGTTTGCTGCCACACCGTTCACCATGTCAGAGGGAAGCATTTATTCCACCACACGCTGGTACCGTCGCCCCTCCTGAGACTCGACCTCCTGACCTGTACGTATGTTTTCCTTGCAGCCGGAGGGGCAAGCGCTGCAAATATACGCCGACTTGGCCGGCCGCCACTTTCCCGACCCTTGAGGTTGGTATCTGGGCTGGAGGTCGGACCTGGAACGACAGCGTCGCGCGATGCCAGCTGCCAGATCCCAGTGCTGCTCAAGGTCACGGGAGCTCAGCTGGAAACTGGAGACGTCTCCGTGTGGGCATGTAAGGAGCGACGTAAAGGTTGTCGTGGTTGTGTCGCCTCCTGGAAACCCCGGGCACGAAGTTTTGCCCTATTAAGGGAAGTAGGAGGAAATGAAAGTACCTGGTGGCAGCCAAACAGTCGTGACAAGGATTTAAATCCAGGTCCTCGAGGCACCAGTGCCATGCAGCACATTGACCTGTCAAGCTGTCCGAAATATGGGTACAGATACCCCGACCGAGACTATTTCGGTCCTGGCGGCGACTTCTGCTGGACCTCCTGTCCACTCCGGTCCGACCGTCCCTGCAGACCCGATGTCATTTCTTCATGTGGGTTTATAAATGACCACCTGTACGTTTGAGTTTCCACACAGTCAGAGTCATCACTCACGGACGCCATACAGCGCCACGCTTTACCGATGCCAGGGGGCGCCAGGGGACGCCAGGAATAGAACTTTCCTCAGAAAAGTGCATAAATATTTGGATTTGTGTTCCAGCTCGGATGAAGGATGCTTGCTGGTTCTCTAGCTTCTCTGTGCCCGCTTCATAAAGACGCCCGATCGATCTTCAGTAAAATGCACCATGATTATTTGTGAATATTCACCACATGGCCGGAATCATGTGAACGCCACGTCTAATCACCGTGCCGATGTTTTATGTGCCGGCAGGAGAGTAAAATCAATAAAATAAAATAAACCTCGTGCTTCCAGCGTCGTGCTACACGAAGGTGAGCAAAGCGAGATCCATAACGATCACGTACTGAGGTTTTTGGCTTGGAGGAATGGGTGAGTTCACCAGAGGTCAGTGTTGGGTACCGTGTGTTTGGTATGGTTACCAGAACGAGGTGTTTATTTGGAGGAGAAACCTTGAAACCTCGAGGGTTTGTTCAGTTGTTATTTGAGCTCAACCAGAAAGTTTCAGATTCTGGGAGGTTTCAAACTTCTGCAGAATTTCAGGCCAGAAATTTAGGGGCAGCACTTTGGGGTGCTGTATTATGAAGGGCAGTATATTGGGGGCAGTATTTCGAGGGCAGTTTTAAGGACAGTAATTTCAAGTTCAGTATTTTGGGGGTCATATATCATGGTGATTTTCAGGGGCAGTGTTTCAGGTTCAGTATTTCAGAGCAGTATTTCAAGTTTAATATTTTGGGGTCAGTATTTCAGAGCAGTATTTTGGGGGCAATATTTTTGGGGGCAGTATTTTGGGGGCAGTATCTCAAGGCTGTTTCAGGGTGTTGTATTTTGGGGGCAGTATTTTGGGGCGTGTCAGTGAGCTCAGTTTTTCACTTGCTGTTAGGAGGAAAATTAATTACAACTATTTGAATCAAAAAATTTGGGTGCAGTATTTTGGGGGGCACTTTTTTGGGGGGTGTATTTGGTGCAGTATTTGAGGGGGCCCTTTTTTGGGGGGTGTATTTGGTGCAGTATTTGAGGGGGCCCTTTTTTGGGGGGTGTATTTGGTGCAGTATTTGGTGCAGTATTTGAGGGGGCACTTTTTGGGGGGTGTATTTGGTGCAGTTTTTTGGGGGGATGAATTTGTGCTGCAGTATTTCGAGAACTAAAAAAGTTTGAATCAAAATTCTATTGAAATTCAGATTCAGATTTTCTGCTGATTTACCTCAGACGTCTTTTCATGCCCTTTTTTGTCCTTTTTGTCCTCACCGAGGGTGCCAATAATTTTGGAGCCGACTGTATACGCTGCTCGCCCCCCCATCGTGTTATTCCTCTGTCTGTACAGGAAGTGGCAGTTTCACCCTGAGCGTTGCTTTTGTCTTTCCGGGGTTACGACCCCTCAGACGCACTCGTGAGCATTTTTCCTGATCAGCACTGACCCCCCCCCCCCCCGACACAGACACCAATAGATCCGCTTCGTTCGGCCCTTTGAAGAGGATTTGGCGCTGCTGATGGGTCCCGGACCCCCCGTACATCCTCCCCTGCGTTCCTCGGGGTCGTCATCTCACCCATGTGTGAAATAAGAACCGCGGCTTTGTTTGCTCTTCATTACGGAGGTGTCAGTCATTATGGAGACGCCGTTTAGCACTTTTCAGGCTCACTGGGACAGTTCGTACTTCCTGTTTCCTCCCCATAAACACAAACAATGAGGTTTTGTCTGGACGTTTATGGGCGACGCCCACGGTGCAGGTACACGGATGGGAGGAATTCTCCAAACAAACATCTAACATCAACAGTTCCACAGCTGATCGTGTGTTAATTACACTAATAATGGAGGTTAATGACAGCCAGATGGGGGTCAGACACTAAACTATCCAAAAATTCATAGACACTCTTCCTAACAATCAACTTCACATGGACTTCTACTCTATTTACTTTATTTATGCATATTTACTGTATATATTTAAAATGAGCAGTTGTAGCTTAGAGGTTAAAGCACTGGACAGTCAGAAGGTTGCAGGATCAAGCCCCACCTTCCGAGCTGCCACTGTTGGGCCCTTGAGCAAGGCCCTCAACCTTCACTTACTCAAACTGTACTGTCATCAGTGTAGGTTTTCTTTTTGGATAAATGTCAGCTCTTCTCAGAAGGCTTCTTACCAGACTGTCTGTGCGAATTTGTGCCCATTTAGTCAAACGTGGGGCTGAGGTCAGGACACTGGAGTTTCAGGAAATGACCAGGAAAGGGCCTTCCCTAAACTGTTGCTGTAAAGTTTTGTAAGTCCTAGTTCATCCCAGAACTGTTGAGTGGTGCTGACGTCAGGGCAGGACACCGGAGCTTTTCTTCATGTCTTCATAGAGCTCGCTTAAGCTGGAACAGGAAAGGACCTTCCCTAAACTGTTGCTGCCAAGTCATAAGCATATAATTCCCTTTACATCACTGATTTATTACACCTGTTAGCGACTGTTATTAAAGATTAGAAGGGGCGTTCCCAAAACTTTTGTCCCATACAGATCCAGCAAATGCATTTAGGTTTCTATTATGAATTATTTATTTATTTAATGATTTACTTATTTATTTATATACTTATTTATGTATATACTTATTTATTTACTTATTTATTTATTTACTAATCTATTTACTATTTATATACTTTCATTTATATACTTATTTACTTACTTACTTACTTATTTACTTTATTTATTTATTTATTTACTTATTTATTTATTTATATTGTTATTTATTTACTTACTTATTTACTTTTTTAATTGTTCCTTTATTTATTTGCTTATTTACTTATTTATTTATTTATTTACTTATTTACTTTTATTTATTTATTTATGTATTTACTAACTTATTTATTTATTTATATACTTATTTATTTACTTACTTATTTACGTTTTTATTTATTTATTTATTTACTAACTTATTTATTTATTTATTTATTTATTAATTCATATTCTTATTTATTTACTTACTTATTTACTTTTTTATTTATTTATTTATTTATGTGGGTTGAAGACAGGGCAGCTCTGGTCTCTGGAGACGGCGGATGATTCCCTCAGTTTGAACTGGATTAGCGTCTGAACGTACACGCACGTTTACATTCGAATACAAATCGTGTTGGCGTGTCGAGCGACACGAGGATTATCCTCCAAATATCCGCCGCTAATCGGCTCTACTCTTCCACGACTGCCCGCTTTCAGTGCCCGTTTGATGGGCGCGCTGCTCTTAAAACGACGGTGGGGACAGAATGGCCGAGGCTCTGCGGAACTGGGACCCCGCACATTTTGTTTTCCACGAGAGTCGCGTGTCCCCCCCACCTGCAGGCTGGTGGGACCAGACGCTGGCTGACCGTGGGCATGTTACCAGGGCAACCGATGAGCTTGAAGGGTTAACCCAGGGGAAAGAGTGCCACATGAGTGGGCAGCGATCCGCTCCAGAACAGAAGGGAAGAGTTGAGACTGGCAGCAGCCACCCGAGCCCACCGGCCCCGGAGATCAAAGCGTCAGGAGCGGGGACTGTGTGTGTGTGTGTGTGTGTGTGTGTGTGTGTGTGTGTGTGTGGGAGGGTTAGTAGAGCGCAGATGAAGAAATTTGGGAGGGATAGGGGTGACGTGTTGGCAGAATATGGGCAGAAGGCAGGAAATGTGGAAGATTTTACATGCACCGGTGGCAGACTCAGCTAAGAGAGGGACGACATGCCAGTAGGGGTATTAGGTGAGGAGAAAAGAAGAGCAATTAGATGTTTCACAGCACCACCAGATTTTAGCAAAAGCACCAAAGGAGCCACATCAAAGAGATTAGAGTTTTATTTTCAGTAGCAAACCAGTATCAAGTTCCAGAACCAACGTATCAGGGTCAGCGTGGCATCAGAATCATGGCGGGCATCAGAATACAAAAAAAGATCAAAAGTTTTAATGTTATCTGATTTATTTTAAAGCAAGAACAAATCGGGAACAGAAGCGAACCACATCAAAGAGATTCATCCCAGTATCAAAGCTTCAAAAGGATCAAAGGTTCCAGAACCCTGGGTGGTTCAGCTGATAGTTCCAGTACCAAAGATTTCAGTTCTGGAACCAAATCATTGATCGCTGTTCCAAAGTTCCATCCAGGGCCAATACTCATCATCGAGGCCTGGTCAGGGTCGCAGTGGGTCTGATTCACTGGGCGAAAGATGGGAAACCCCCCGGACAGGTCGCCAGTCCATCACAGGGCACAGTTCCAGTACTAACAGTAGATGTTCCAGTAGTTCCAGTGCTAAAGGTAGATATTGAGGTAGTTCCAGTACTAAAGCTAGATGTTCCATTAGTTCTGGTACTAAAGTTATATATTCCAGTAGTCCCAGTACTAGTAGATATCCCAGTACTAAAGGTATATATATAATATCTAGCTTTAGTACTGGAACTACAGTACTGGAATATCTAGCTTTAGTACTGGAACTACTGGAACATCTACCCTTTAGTACTGGAACTACCTCAATATCTACCTTTAGTACTGGAACTACTGGAACATCTGCCTTTAGTACTGGAACTACAGTACTGGAATATCTAGCTTTAGTACTGGAACTACTGGAACATCTACCCTTTAGTACTTCAACTGCACCTTGTGACCAGTCCAGGGTGTTTCCCAAACTTAAGGGACCCACCCAGTTCACCAGTCCTGATGTTTTCCAGTATCAGAGGTTCCTGTACCAGTCCCAAAGGTTCCAGATCCAAAAAGTACTAAAATAAAGAAGAACCGGAACCCTGAGGTTCATTGATTCACGTTGGGGCAGCTTAACTTCACAGCGGATGAAACACGCCGTGAAAAGGACCACAGGAGGGCAGGAACGGGGCCCCGGAGCCCGAGGGCATGTGTTGAGGAGGCGTTTGGGAGGCTGACAGGACGATGCCCCGCTGTTCTGTTGCAGCTGAGCCCGGCAGGCAGCCCTGGCACCGCCGGTGATCTATTGTAATGCTAAACGCTAATGTCAACAGGCAGATAGATTACGGCTTTAACGAGGGGGAAAGGTGTTATTAATAAAAGGCGCTCGCCTGAATGCCCACAACACGCGCAGGCAGGGTGGCATCGGAGTCAGCGTGGCAGCGGAATCATGGTGGGCATCAGAGGACAAAAAAAGATCAAAGGTTTTTATATTGTATGTTTGATTCTGAAGTGAGACAAAACAGACCATAAGATAGCAAATAATTCATTACCACAGCTTTATCCTGGTCAGGGTTGCAGTGGGTCCGATTCACTGGGCGAATGGTAGGAAACACCCTGCCAGGTACCTAGTCCATCACAGGGCACACACACACACACACACACACACACACACACACACACACACATACACACACACAGTGTAATTTTTAATATCTTCAATTAACCTGACTGCACGTCTTTGTTGTAGCCTAGCGGTTAAGGTACCGGACTAGTCATCAGAAGGTCGCTGGTTCAAACCCCACCACAGCCAGGTTGGGCCCTTGAGCAACTTGTCGTTGAACTGTAGGAGGAAACTCACGCAGACACAGAAACCGCACCAACTGGGAATCGAACCCATGACCTTCTTGCTGTGAGGCGACAGTGCTACCCACCCAGCCGCTTAGATATCAATTAATAATGCACGATGTGTACAGTTACTCCAACAGTAAACATCTATAAAACCCAGCATACAAAGTCTTCAAAAATTCTTAATCTATTTGAGACTACAACAGTCTCCACTCTTTTGGAGGGGCTGTGTAAAATGGTGCCCATTCAGTAGAAAGAGCATTTGTGAAGTCAGACAGTGATGGTCTCGGTCAACGTTCTGATTGATCCTAAAGGCCGGTGCAGGCCACTGGAATTCCTTCATATCGAGAAGGTCAAACCACAGGTCTGTGTGAGAACCTGGTGACCCGTCCTGCTCCCCTACTGCCTACCTGATCAGCTCCTCAGTAGAGATTCTAATGCGACATGGAGCTCATAATCAGATTATTTAGACGCTCTACTTACGTCACCGTAGTTTTAGCTTCAATGCTAACACAATTAGCCTCAGGCGGCACAACCCGCTAGCACGCCAGCTACCGTCTCCCTCCGTGTCCCGAAAACGCTTCAACTGTCCCTGACGCCCCAATTTACAAATAAACGACACTTATATAATTACACCTTATACAGATTAAACATCAACGAGAATTTATTTACATTTAATAAGAACTCGGTTGGTTGCTCCGCATCGATTCCATGATTGTTGTTCTTTGTGAGAAAAGTCGTGCCGCACTGAATGCTGGGATTGATCTTCAGTGGTGAGGAGGCGTCGGGCGCTCACTCGTCATTCAGTCAGATCATCACTCAGAATTAAGGAGCCTCAGTAGGAGCATTTTAAGGGATCTAAGAATTTAGACACGCCCTCTTCTCTGCGTCTGTGTATAGAGAGCGCCGGGTTTTCGAAGGACTGTGCGTGTCTTATATTTAAAGCCATAAATACGTTAGAGAGAGAGAGAGAGCGTGAGAGTAAAAGAGAGGAAGTAAAGCTCGTGTATGCTTGAATAAAGTATCACCATATGGAGATCGTCCCCCGGTGTGTTTGTCCCTCTGTTCCTGTCTGTGTCTCCTCAGGCCTTTATTCCCCTCGGCCCAGGCAAAACCCTCCGGGAAGGTCTTTGTGTGGGTTGGTGAGTTTGGGGGGGAAGGGGGGGGGGGGGGGGGGGCGCGTTTTGCTAATCTTTTCAGCGCGTCCACGTCCATTCAGGTTCCTACTGAAAAATAAATGACACGTATGGCGCGGCGGCCGCGTGTCTGAATGCGCCCGTAATGGCGCCGGCGGAGCCTGTCAGCTCGGCGTCATTATTCTCACACCCGTCTCTCTCCCGCATGAATCCGCGTCCTCTTATAATAAAAAGCGAATGCGCTGGTCCGCCGCCCGCCCTCTTCAGCAAGCCCTCGTCGACAACAAGAGCTACAGGGAAAAAACCCAGCGTGTATTGTCGCCGGTTCGACTGCGTTAGCTGAAGTGGCCTCTCTCTCTGTGCATGATGGACGTTGAGCGATACGCAGCACATTCGGTCCGGCGCTGAATAAAGTGGGCGCCGTTTGACGTGCCTTTGTCCGTCCACATCCGCCCCTCCGGTGCAAATTAGAGGGCAGAGCGAGGGCATGACGAGACGTCAGATATTTTAGGAGTTCTACTCGCGTCCTCGAACGGTCTTTTAATGCCTCGTTAGAATTAATTACAGGTCGTTCAGCGGGTCTGAGATTTCGGGATGAGAGACTCAAGGTCCTGTTAATGTGCTGCCTCATAGCAGGAAGGGCATGGGTTTGATTCCCCAGTCCCTTTCTCTGTGTTGTTTGCATGTTCTCCCTGAGTTCTCTCCTCTGAGTGCTCCAGTTTCCTCCTACAGTCTAAAAGCATGCAGTCAGGCCTACTGATTTTTCCTGCCTATTGCTTAATGAATCTGACCCACTGAGACCCTGACCAGGATGGAGTGGAAGTAAAACAGCCAATAAATGAATGAATGATTGACGTCTTACCCCAAATGAAGTCTTTTTAAGTTATTGAGAAGCTTCTCACAAGGCTTTGAACCGAGCTTTAAACCGAGCTTTTCTTTGTGTCGTTTATTTATCATGAATCACTTAAACCTGACCAGGGTCGTGGTGGGTGCAGGGCAGGAATGACACCAAGACTAGTGTGAGCCAAAAGTATTCGGACACCTGATTGTGAGCTTGTTGGACGTCCCGTTTCAAAAATAAATGGCATTAAAACAGAGTGACCTCTGTGAGGAGGCTTGAGAAGATGTTGAAGTATGTGTGTGGGAATTTGTGCCTGTTCAGTCTCAGTCGATGTTCCGGTTCGCTCCACTGAGGCTGAGCTCAGTGCTGAGGTTCTGTGCAGGACGTCGGAGTTTCTTGGTATTTAAACCGAGCTTTTCTTTATGTCTCTCGACTTCACTGCGCCCGATAAATCTATACGTTGCTTTTATACGCGAGGGGATCTGGTTACGTCTCGGAGAACGTCCTCTCATCTCGTTCTTGTCGTTTTAATATTTTTATGCACTGTAAGCAATGAATAATATTTTTCCTCCCTAATTAAAATCCTCTGGGCAATTAAAACATCGATAGCAAAGAGTAAATATGGACCCGGCTCATCATTAGTGATGCTTGTTTCCATGGTAACAGGACAAAGGGAATTTTATTTAAAGGATTTGTACGCCAAGCTCGTCGGACGCCCCGTTCCGAAAATCACGGGCGGTGATACGGTGGCACCGCCATCCTCTTTTTTAAAGCAGTGACAGACTTTAATCGGCTGGGAAGGCTTTCTATGAGATTTTGGAGTGTGTCTGTGGGAATTTATGCCTCGCAATCAGCATTCCAGATCATCCTAGTGGTTTTCAACAGGGTCAAACTGGTCGATCAGGCATGATCGATAATTAGGATGGGTGTCCCAATACTTTTGTCCGTATAGTGTATAGACTAGCACCTTCATTCTCACGGAGAGCAGTACAGCGTATGGAGAGTTACTCTAAACTCTACGTGTCCTCTTCAATTCTCATTCCTGAACCTGAACCAGACAGCAGGGGTCACTGTGGCAGACCTTTCCCTCCCTCAGACATGCTCACAACATCTGTTGGATGCCCGGTCAGGTTGGTAGCACCACCTCAGGAGGTCCTCACTGTACCCTGCGATCACTTCACCCGCGGCCCCCGGCGGAGCTTTAATTGTTCCGTGCAGATTAAATGAAATGCAAACGCGCTGCTGCTTTTACGAATCAATTTAATGCGCCGCGCTTTCACTGTGGCGGCCGCGTCCCCGGATAGCATCGCTTTAAAGCTTGTTAATAGTCTGAATATCTGGAGTGCGCTCGGCGATAGCGCCGCGAATTAGAACGAGCGACGGCGACGGGAGGATCATTTCAGAAATTAATGGACGCCGGTTCCATTTGCTAAATGACATATTTTAGCGTTAAACGAGAAACAAAGGGATTTACGCCGTTATCGCTGGAATGGTATTTACTTCTCCACCGCGGCGGGACGAGTCTGTCGATCCGTCTGTGGAATTTATTTAGAAATAAAGCGGCTATTAAGACGCGCCGATGTTTCACGTTTCATTATATTAACTCGTGCATTTTAATTCCAGTAAACTCATTTATTTACGGTTTATTTCAGAGCTGCTGAGTGAGGCTGAGACCGGAGCTCTGTGCAGGCCGCTTTATAGAGCTCACTTTGTGCAGCGGGAAAGGAAGGGACCCTCCCTAAACTGTTGCTGCATTCATTTTTTTCTACTTTTATTAGGTAAATTAATGAATGGCAGATTCGTCTTTACATTGCGTTGTAGAAAACGTCCCAACTTACTTTGGATTTCCACTAGATATTGGAACATCACTGCAGGGATTTGCTTCTATTCAGACAGTTTGTGGACTCTTGTCACATGGACATCTCGTACCAAAACATGGGTGTATTCCAGAAGAATTTCCACTAAATGTAGGAACATGACTGCAGGGATTTGCTTCTATTCAGACACGAGAATATTAGTGAGATTGACAGTGAATTAATTACATTAATAATAATTGACATGCTCAAAAGTTTGTGGACAGCTGAGGCATTTATATGGAAGTTGTAAACATGAACGTGGTAAAAGGATTTCCACTAGATGTAGAAACATGACTGCAGGGATTTGCTTCAATTCAGACACGAGAGTATTAGTAAGACTGATGGAGAATGAATTACATTAATAATAGGCTACTGGCTTGAAAGTTTGTGGACGCATGTAACATGGACATCTCGTACCAAATCCATGGGTGTATTCATGAACGTGGTAACAGCCTACAGCTTCTGTTCTTCCAGAATTCCACTAGATATTGGAACATGACTGCTGGGATTTTCTTCTATTCAGACACTACAATATGAGTGAGCGTGACAGTGAATTTGTGGAGTTCGTGGACAGCTGAGGCGTTTATATAGAAGTTGTTAAAGACTTTCAACTAGATATTGGAACATGACTGCAGGGATTTGCTTCCACCATAATAGCATTAGTAAAAGTGGTGCTGATGTCAGGTCAGCATTCCAATTCATCTCAAAGCTGTTGGAACAAGCCAACGTCAAAACAGCCAAATGTTAAAGGACATTACTATAGGACTTCAAATTAAAGTTGATGACAGATTCGTCTTTTAATTGCATTGTAGAAACCGTCCCAACTTTTTTGGGATTTTCACTAGATATAGCAAAATGACTGCAGGGTTTCGCTTCTATTCTGCTTCTTGTCCCAGGAACTTTGAGCGCGCAAACATCCGTCAATGGGCCGGTACCCTCGGGGGGGGGCGTCGTTCACCTGGGAAAGTGAGTGAATGAACCTCTGCGGCTCATTTGAGGAGCGTAATTGGACCCTGAGGGGCGATGATGTACCTCTGAGGGAGCATTTACATTCCGGTACCTTGAGGGACAGAACGTGAGGTTTTATTTCCACAGTGAAAGTGTTAAAGGATCCCAGAACGGTTCCTTTTCTCTTGTTGGTTATACGCACTGTGGGGGCGAAAGTATTTGGACGTCCAGTTAATAAGTAATTAAACCTCACTGCTCACTTAAGGCGGCACTGACTACAATGAATGAATGTAGTGTTTGGATGGCACAGATGGTTGAACAGATGCCTCCCAGCATCGAGTCCTAGAGATCAGGGTACGATTCATGCCTCTGGTCAGTGTCTGTGGGAATTTGTCACGTGTCTGTTTTGGGTTCCTGTCATTACAAAAGGTAAGTGAGTGAATGAGTAGCTGAATTGTTGATGCCCCGTGATTGACTGGTACTCCTGCCAAGGGCATACTTCTGCATTTGTTGGGTTCTCTAAGTGTTGGGTGGCTCAGAGTTCACTACAACCCTGACCAGGATGAAGTAGTTGATGAGAATGAATGAATGAATGTGAAGCATTTCTATTTGAAGCACGGCTGTGATGTTTGGATGGCACAGATGGTTGAACAGATGCCACTCAGCAGCATGAGTCCTAGAGATCAGGGTACGATTCATGCCTCTGGTCAGTGTCTGTGGGAATTTGTGACACGTCTATATGGTATTCCTGTTGCAGAAGGTTCATGAATAAATAAGTTGATGCACCGTTGATGCCCTATGATTGACTGGTACTCCTGCCCAGTGTTTGAGTGGCACAGAGCCCGCTGCAACCCTGACCAGGCTGAAAAGCTTTGTGAGGATGAATGAATGAATGAATGGACGCGTTGGATGGAACCTTTGTGCTTTCTATCAGCCGCATTTCAGTCCAGCGCTCCGGTATAAAATCGGACGCCCTTAACTCCGGAGCTTTTTCTCTCCGACGGTTCCGGTGGCTGATTGGCGAGAAAAGGAAAGATGGCGCGAGGCACTGCGGCATATCCGGCCTAATCTTCCGCCTCCTGATCCCATTGGAAGGAAGAGGAAATAAAACGAGCTGTTTTCTCTTTCCTCTCTCATGCTTGCAGACTTTCTATCCAACCTAAATGTGTTTTTTTCCCCCCGACGCGCCCGTCTCTTTGGCTGCCCACCCTACCCCTGATTGTTAACCCCGGCCGGGCGGGAATGAGCTCCGATGATGGGCCGGCGTACAATTCCAACCTGCGGTATCCATCAGGGTCTCTGTGATCTTATCTGCTCCTGCTTTGAACTCCTGCAGCAGCAGCAATACGTGGATTAAAGCCACTCGCAGCGGCGTCGATAACGCGCATGTTCCGTTCCGTTTATAGGATTTATTCGTTAGCGGTTTCTCTGCCCACGTTTGGTTTGTTGGTAAATCACAACTTTATCAGCCACCGAATTTCTGTAATGCGTCCAGTTTTAAATGATTCATTTGCAAACGCTTTGAAGGTCCGAATCACTGAAAAGCAAAAAACGCCGATCGCCTGACTCCCGAGATTCTAGAACAATTAAACAGGGTAGAACAACGTTAAAAATACAATTTATTAATGACTAGTAAGACGAAGGTTGCTGGTTCAAACCCCACCACTGCCAGGCTGCCAGTGTTGAGCCCTTGAGCAAGACCCTCAACCCTCAACCGCTTGGACTGTATACTGTACATGTGCCAGCTACTCGATCCACCACTGAGTGACAACACAAGCTCTGAAAAGAAGGCGTGTAGGTCTTTGACCCTTACCAGCCAGGCATCGGCCACAGAAATAATAAACAAGCAACAGAAAATGAGAGGAAGGGACCTTCCCTAAACTGTTGCTGCATTTGTTTCTTTCTCCTTTTAATAGGTAAGTAAACGAGTGATGGATTCGTCTTTTCATTGCGTTGTCCCAACTTTTTTGGGATTTTCACTAGATGTAGGAACATGACTGCAGGGATTTGCTTCTATTCAGACACAGGTACCAGTGACAGAGAGTGACAGGGAATTAATAACATTATTAACAGTCTACATCCTCAAAAGTTTGTGGACGCCTGTCATGTGAACATCTCATACCAAAACCGCGGGTGTTTACAAGAACGTGGTAACAGCCTACAGCTCCTGTTCTTCTAGAAGGATTTCCACTAGATTTAGGAACATGACTGCAGGGATTTGCATCTGTTCCGACATAAGAGTATTAGTGAGGCGTGTAGGTCTTTGAGCCTGACCAGCCAGGCGTCGGCCTCAGAAATAATAAACAAACAAACAAGCAGGAAATGACAGGACCTGGCAGAAAGTTGGTATAGAGCGTCTCATGTGGCTGAAGTGAAGAACAATGAGTTAGGTGCGGAGACTGCCCTTGACGTGCCGTTTCAAGAGACCGAAGCTGTCAGTCATCCACATCTCAATGCCCCCACGTCTCATTTTGGCATGATCTACAGGACCCGGTGAAAAGCTGGTATAAAGCTCCCCATGTGGCTGAAGTGAAGAACGCCGAATTAGGTGTGGAGACTGCCCTTGAAGTGCTGTTTAAAGAGACCGAAGCTATGAGTCATAAACGTCTCAATGCCCTCACATCTCATTTTAGCATGGTCCAACCCTCGTTATATGGTTAGCAGACACGTTACAGTTTTGTTGTGTTTTGTTTGTGTAGCTTTATCAGTGGTACAGAGATCGTTTTGTGAACGTTATTGTTTCTAACAGATTCTGGTCGAGTCCTGCTGATAATAATCCATAATAAAATAGATGCCGGGCGTCGTAAACAGAGCGATTTATTCCGTCCGCGCTGCCTCTAAACGGCGCGTTAGGAAAACAAGCACGAGCGGAATCCAGGTTCATATTCAAGAACGATCGAGCAGGGAGGGGCGGAGGACGGTGCGGGTTTACAGCCCCATGACGCGGTCCCCGATGGTCCGTTAAACCTCTCGTCGTTCAGACAACAAAAGAGACGACTCTGAGCTGTCAGCACCGTCTTCCTGTCTCTAAATCCCAGAGTGAGCGCCGGCTCGCAACATTCCTGCCGCTCGGAATCCCAGTTTAGTGCTGGTGCTGTTAGGAAACCTTGAACTGCCGACAGATTCAACCTGAGATCCTCCGTGTTTCTGCTACAGGAATCTGTGAATCTGTCAGTACTGGATGACTGGTTATTTCCACACCAGGCTTTTGGGTTCCAACCTGATGAACCAGCTTTTGGAAAGGATAAAGAATCTGATACAAGATTAAAAAATATCTCAAATATTAAGAATTTGATTCAACAGCATTTTTAAAAAAAATCACAGATTCACCAGGCGTCCCAACTATGTTGGAAATGGGGTTTGTACAAATACAATAAAATATAATAGCAAAATAATAACAATAATTGGCAAAATGTCACTAAATTAAGGTCACTACATTAAAAATGCAGATACACTGTATGGCCAAAAGTATTTGGACGCCTGATTAGGAGCTTGTCGGACGTCACATTTAAAAATAACCTCTATGTGATCTTCTGAGAAGCTCCTTACAAGATTTTAAAGCACAACTGTGTATGGGAATTTGTTCCCATTCAGTCAATAGATGACAGTGTTTGTATGGCTGGCCGTTGAAGCCTCAGTCGATGTTCCGGTTCATCCCAGAGCTGTTAAGTGGGGCTGGAGTTTCTTTAAAATGAGTTTCTCTTTGTGTCTTTATAGAGCTTGATTTTTGTCCCTTCCCTAAACTGTTGCTATATTTAGAAGCATAGAAGCATGAACCCCATTTCCAAAAAAGTTGGAACAAGTTGTTCTAGCATAATAGATCACACAGACGTCACTCTGTTTTAATGCAATTTGTTCTTGAAACAGGATTTCGGACAAGCTCGTGGTCAGGTGTCCAATTACTTTTGGCTATACAGTGTTTCTCCGAAAAAGTGAGAGGTATTACAGGCAGCCTCGACCGAGTACAGACAGTCAGTGGTGGCTCGTCAGGGTTGTGTAGTATCTAACTTGTGGAATATTAATTTTATTTTATTTTGCATTTTATTTTGCATTTATTTTATTATTTTTATATTTTATTATTTTTACTTATTCATTTTATTTTATTTTATTTCATTTATTTTTATTTTATTTTATGTATTTTATTTTGTTATGTTAACTTATTTTATGGATTTAGTTTGATTTATTTTGTTATTTGTTTTTTCTATTTCATGTTATTTTATATTTTAATTTATTTCATTTATTTAATATTATTATTGATTTATTATTTTTATTTATTTATTTATTTTGCTTGGGCCTATTAAACTTGGTGTCACTGGTCAGAGAAACACCGGCGCATCATTAACACATTTATCAGTCAGAAAAAAGGTCGGTATGATTATGAACCCGTACAGTCAGTGATGGATTACCCGGAGACCAGACGAACCAGATAGCGATCCCTCTGCACCGAGCCCCGGCGAAGACAGATTCATCCCAGCTCATTTAAAAAGCCACGGCGTCCGCTATTAATCACCCGCCCATTAGCGGCGGCTCTTCCTCAGCGAGAACACTTATCAACATGCTAAAGCTGATAGCGATATCTCAGAGAGGTAAATGAGGAGCTCGCTTTCATTAGGTGCTATTATCCGCTCGGTCTGGAGTGGAACGCAGCACAGGAAGGGTGTGTGTGTGAGTGTGTGTGTGTGTGTGTGTGTGTGTGTGTGTGTGTATGTGTGTGTGTGTGGGTACAGTTCTAGAGGTTAGGCATCCCTGAGACCCTGAGCAGGCTGGTCACTCCTGGGTAGATTCCTCACATGAGCCTGTGTGCTGAAAAATAGATGTGAATCTTCACAATTTGGCAACCCAAAGTATAGTCTGAACCCTGAGGTTCAAAACTTGAATCTTGAATCTGACATGCTTCTCCTACATCTGTGTGGTTTTCCTCCGGGTACTTCAGTCACCACATCGCAGCCTTGGAGAGACCCCAAACCAAACGGGTCCTGGGGCCCGGGGTCCACCCTCGCTGCTGGTAGAGTGGGTGCCACGCTGCAAGAACGGTTCCAGGACGCTGGGTTTAAATCTTCTTTTATCCATTGTCTGCCAAGAGTTTGGCATGTTCTTCCTCTTATCTTCTGAATCATATCCAGAGGGTGGGTTGAACCTCACCTCCTGTGACTATCTGTGCTGAATTTGGTATGTTCTCCCACCTCTTAAAGCCTGCTACAGATGGACTGGATGCTTGACTTGTTTCTAGGTGTGTGTGCGTAGGTGTACGATGCTCCGCTGAGGTCGTATTCCTGCCTGCCTAATGGTTGCAGGTGACTCAGGACCCCCAGCAATCTTGACCAGGATAAAGCATGTATTGCAGATGAGCATCTATAAATAAATGAATAGCGTTTGTAGACGTTTGATCTTTTGTAGGTCAGTTTTCATTTATTTTGTCCTGATTATCGGCTCCTGAGCTGCACCACTAATCTTCCCCTCCCAGAACAGACGGGGGCCGTAAACTCCGCTTCAAACGACGAGCCGGAACGCCGCATTCCCGCCACACTTCAATCTGAGCGGGAGTATTCCGATCCTTTCCGTAAGAGCACGTACGAGATCCATTAGACCGGACGCAACAGATGGACGATGGTAAGACGCGCTCGGCGGCCCCCGGTCAGCCGCCCGCCGTGTTATTAGCTTGGCATGACTGGCATATCCGTTACCCAAAACAACAGCGCCTGAATGTTTATTAGCGGCTCTCCGGCTAACAGCGGACGCCGCGGCAGCCGAGTGAACAGGCTGAGCGGAGAGCAGGAGGCCACCGCTGTGCTAACACTCGCCGCGGTGAGCTAAACGCCCCTGACCTTGAGGCTGAAAGAGCTCCTGTCTGGCGCTTACAAGGATCGGGGGGGTAGTGGGGGGGGGGTTAGAAAAGCTCTCAGCACTGCCGGGAGCTCGGGCGTGGCCTCGTGTACTTTCGCCGAATGAAATAAATCCACCCTTCGCAATGCCGCTTCACACGCTTTGGCATGTTCGCTTCCACTTCGTTCTCCACACCTTCCCAAAACATGCTAGTAGGTGTATTGCCTGCTCTAGAGTAAACAAGTCAGTGAGAGTCGGCTTCATCCTTTCACCCTGGTCAGGGTTGTGGTGGGTCCAACACCTCAGGGAAACACTGCAGGGCGAAAGTGCAGCACTGTATTCGTTCACTGGCACCTACGGGCAGTTTAAAGCAGGGGAGATCCTACCAAACTCCATACAGCCAGTGACCAGAGCCCAGGTTTGCACCCCGGTCACCAATGTGTCTGATTTAAAGCTGATCCAACCAAGTTAGGGGGGTGAGTTAATTTCTGCATTAGTAATACAGGGTGGCACGTTGGCACAGTGGGAAGCAAGAAGGACTTGGGTTCAATTCCCCAGGCTAGCGGACAGCGTCCTTTATGTGTGGAGTTTGCATGTTCTCCCCAAGTCTGTGTGGGTAAATTAAGGCTACAAGAAATTTCTCAAAGTGTGTGTGTGTGTGCATGTGTTGTGTGAATGACTGGCAACCTGTCCGGGATGTTTCCTGTCTTCCGCCCAACGAATCGGACCCACTGCAACCCTGACCAGGATAAGGTGATGGTACAACAGACAATAAAGGAATGAGTAATAGAGGTCTCAACTCAAACGTTCAAGGGGCACTACTTCTCGTGCCCGAGGGAGAGAAGGACGAGTGTGGTATAACCTCCTTGGCACTGTAGGACTCAACAGTGACTCCTACTGGTCAGTCATCGCATTAGCGCGACTGGTAAAGGTATTCGGAGAGAGTTTTGTGGACCGTGAAGGTCTGTGTAAGAATCTGCTCTTGGCTGGTTTAAAATCGCAGGCTATGGCAACCCACGATTCAGAGCTCAGTCAATGTGGGTGATTTTGAAATGAAATGAAGTTGCGTGTCCCAAACACGTCGAATATTTAAAATACAGATAATAAACAGTTCAGCGGCTGATGCAAGACGAACCGACGCTGCCGATCTGAAAACGTGAACGTTAAATACGTAATGCGCGCCATTACGACTTTCGGTTCTGTGTTTTTAAACCTCGTTAGCGTTACTGGAGTCGACGGCATGACATCGATCATGCTGCAATCGTGCGCAATTGTTCTGCAACACGAGATTCGTGGCAAAACGTCCCCAGACAATTAGACAGATCTGTAATATCAAACCGGCGTGGAAATGCCTTTCATTAAAACACTCGGTTTATTACCTCGAATTAAAGAAATCTAATTAATTATAAAGAAATTACAAGGTGCTGCTGAGATGTAGGGGTCCGGAATCTCAGAGGTGTGGTCGGGCGTACACATGGACATGATACACTGATCAGCCATAACATTAAAACCACCTCACTGTCCATTTCATCAGCTCCACTTACCATATAGAAGCACTTTGTAGTTCTACAATTACTGACTGTAGTCCATCTGTTTCTCTACATGCTTTGTTTCCCCCTTTCATGCTGTTCTTCAATGGTCAGGACCCCCACAGGACCACCACAGAGCAGGTATTATTTAGGTGGTGGATCATTCTCAGCACTGCAGTGACACTGACATGGTGGTGGTGTGTTAGTGTGTGTTGTGCTGGTATGAGTGGATCAGACACAGCAGTGCTGCTGGAGTTTTTAAATACCGTGTCCACTCACCGTCCACTCTATTAGACACTCCTACCTAGTCGGTCCACCTTGTAGATGAAGTCAGAGACGATCGCTCATCTATTGCTGCTGTTTGAGTCGGTCATCTTCTAGACCTTCATCAGTGGTCACAGGACGCTGCCCACGGGGCGCTGTTGGCTGGATGTTTTTGGTTGGTGGACGATTCTCAGTCCAGCAGTGACAGTGAGGTGTTTAAAAACTCCAGCAGCGCTGCTGTGTCTGTGTCAACAGTGTCAACCTGGCAGTAGTGGGGCTTGAACCAGCGACCTTTCGATTACTAGTCCAGTGCCTCAACCACTAGGCTACAACTGCCCTGTGTTCTGTTCTATTCTATTTAAAAGGACGTACACTGTATAGCCAAATCTATCGAGTTCAGGTGTTTCAGCCACGCCCATTTCTAACAGGTATAGAAAATAAAGGAGGTGAGGAGACGTTTCAACAAGATTTGTCTAAAGAAACTCCAGTGGACGGCACAGAGCGCCAAACTCAACCCCATTATACACCATCTTATCCGAATTAGCACTCATGTCAACTGATATGAACGAGCGGAGACTGTTACGGACACAAAACATCCAGAGTCGTACGTCCCTCCTGCTGCCTGCTGTATACTTACTCATACACTCACACTCAGACTGCTTTATGTACCCGAGTCCTCGGTGGTCCTTCCCAATCCTGATTGATATTTAAAGGTCTGTGTTACTGTGGAACTCCCATGAGTCCCTGGTGCAGCAGCTTGTGAAGCGTGACTAATTCACGGGGTCCGCGGCGGTCAAACGGCGAGCGTGGGTGAGAGCGGAATGAAGAGAAGAAGAAATTCCACACAATACGATACGATAATTCAACAGAATAAATGAACAGTCTGCTTCTGCTTTATAATACAATGATTTAATCTTTATTTAATTTTATTTAATTATTAAATTTTTTCAAAGCTGAGCAATAAACTTGTTTACTGCAGTTTTGATGAACCAAACTGTGTAAAATAATTGATAAAATTGATCATAACTGCATCTGTTACACTCCCTGATCGTTTTTCTGCCTTTACTGCTGCAGACCGTCACTCCTGTAATTAACACACACGCCCCCTCCGACACGTGTGCAGTACCGACCACTTCTTTTCCCCTGCACGGATCTCCATTATCCCCCGTCTCTGTGCAGCACCATCGATCAGCCAGTAGACAGCAGCAGTTATAAGGAATCCCTTCAGCTGTCCCTCCCGTCCTCGGACCAGTCAATCAGTATCCATGTGGGTGCCCAGACGGCCGTTAGCAGACCTGGGAGAGCTTGAAATGCCAGCACTGGCTGGTTAGAGGTTCACCGGTGTGCCACCCGAGTGCCAAAGTGAATTTTAAAGACACCTTGTGGGTCCTACCCAGCAATACCAATACCATGTTCCTAATAAAGTGGCCAGTTGCAAACTAAGTGCATAAACATAGCGTCTGTCCGAAAACCTAGCAAGCTCCCTACACAGACGCATTTACGTCATCCTACACTCCCGAGAAGAGGGTGTGTCTAAATTCTTAGCTCCCTTAAAATGCTCCTACTGAGGCACCTTAATTCTGAGTGATGGTCTGACTGAATAACGAGGGAGCGTCCGACGCCTCCTCAGCGCTGAGGCTGTAATCCCAGAATTCATTGCAGCCCGACTTCTCTCACAAAGAACGACAAACGTGGTGGACGGAAACAGAAGCAGAGCAACCAACGGAGTTCCATTCAAATGTAAATAAATTCTCATTAATGTTTAATCTGTATAAAGGTGTGATTATACGAGTGTTGTTTATTTGTAAATTAGGGCATCAGGGACAGTTTAAGCATTTTCGGTACACGGAGGGAGACGTTAGCTGGCGTGCTAGCGGGTTGTGCCGCCGCAGCCAGTTGGTTTAAACCGCGGTGACATAATAGGTGCCTAAATAATCTGCATTATGAGTTCCATGTCGCATTAGAATCCTCTCTACTGAGGCGGCTCACGAGGTTTTCAGACAGACCCTTGGAGTGATAATGTGTGTTGAGGGCGTGGCATCCTGAGATCTTTCATGTGTTTATATGTAAGAGTGTGAGATTGACCCCACTCCTGAGCCTTCAAACTTTCCCCAGCCCTCCTCACCACCCATAACGACTCCCCGAGGTCCGCTCTGCACCGGGCCGGCGAGTGATTTACGCTCTCTGGACGAGCGAGTCCACCACCGCACTTCATCTGGCTCAGAGGCGTCGGAGGGGAGGCGTCCGGGGGGGGTGGAAAGCGGTTCTCTGGCTCGTTAAACATCGGCGGGACGTGACTGTCCGGTGCAGCCAACACTCCTTAAATCTGTCCACCTGCAAAGGAAGGGCCGAAGTTACACACTCAGCACTCGCGCTCAACACTCGCGCTGGAGCTCAGCACTCGCGCCGCCAAGCCCGACTCCCCGGGGCCGGAGGGTTCCGCTTACAGAGGATGTAGGGCCGAAAGATGATTCAGGGCGGCACATTGTTTACAGCGCTCTTTACAAATGGGTTCGACCTTCAAAGGGTTCCACGATGAGAGATTTAATACGGCAGAATATTTACGTTCTTTTCAAAAAATTATATACGCAAGTTTATAAGAATGAAGGAAATAAGAATAAAATTAGGAGCACGTTTCAATCCGAAAGGCATGATCGTGAATTGACGGTTCCGCTCAAGGCTGCCCATTTTCTTCACCTCAAAATACCGTGACATAAATACCTATAATGCAGGATGCAAGCCTGCTCGCAGACATACATCATACGCCATATGGTCAAAAGTATTCGGACGCCTGACCGTGAGCCTGTCAGACGTCCTGTTTCAAAAACAAACGCCACTACAATGTGATTATCTGAGAAGAATTCTCACAAGACTTTGAAGTATGCCAGTGTATGGGAATTTGTGCCCCATTTGTGCCAGCGTTCGAAAGAGCTTTATAATGTGTGAGTTGTGTGAATGACTGGCAACCTGTCGGGGATGTTTCCTGCCCTTTGCCCAACGAATCGGACCCGCTGTGACCCTGACCAGCATAAAGCAGTGGTAAAACAGACAATAAAGGAATGAGTAATATGCGTCTCGACCCTGGTGCTCAATGGGCACAATTTCTCTTGCCCATTGAGCTCGACTTTGAAGTATGCCTGGGTATGGGAATTTGTGCTCTTTCAAAGCATACAATAGAGCATTTGTACGGCTCAGTTGGCATTCCGGTTCATTCCAAAGCTGTCCAGAACTTCTTTAAACCTGAGCTTTTCTTCATGTCTTTATAGAGCTTGCTTTGTGCACAAGGGTGCAGAAAAAGGCCTTCCCTAAACTGTTTATGGTTAATCTCAATTCAAACGATATTTAGAAAGTCCACACTGACCAAGAGACAGTTTGTGTTCAAAATAATTCAGCCTATTATGGTTGCCATGTTTCTTACTATAAATCCCCCTTTAAGTAATATGCATGTTTTGACTTTACATTTACGGCATTTAGCAGATGCGACTTACATTACAGTATAAGCAATTGAGGGTAAGGGGCCTTGCTCAAGGGCCCAACAGCAGCAACCAGGCAATGGTGAGGCTTGAACGACTTACTTGAACTTGATTACTAGCCCATTACCTTTACCACTACAGGCTACAGCTTGACTTTATTTATTTATTTATTTATTTATTGAGGCAGTGTGGTTTTGACTTCAGGGAGACTCCAGTTCTCTCTGTGTTTTGCGGGCGGGACCCACTGGAGGTATAAAAAAAAAAAAAAAACCCAAGCCTGAAGTCTATATCATATTGAAAATGGCTACCACATTTACAGAGGTGATAGCGGATGAGAAGTGGTGGTGGAATGTGACGGCCAGCAGGTTCTACACCCTCTGATTTATTATTCTCTGGCGTACAGAGAAATCTGCGCACCATCGGGGTGAAAGATTGATAAAGGATGGGCGTATGAGCGTGGGGGTACGTGGTTCCTAACAGGAAAGCTATGCATGAGCAGTAGGCGAGGCGAGGCGAGGCGAGACGAGACGAGATGAGGCGAGGCAGAGCAAAAAAAATCACCCTCATAATTCTGGTGAATCTGCAATATTCTGCTATCGTTCCTTTATCATTCCGAAGATCCATCACGGAAAATTACTTTGTGACAAAGTACAAAGGCTCGGGGCTTCAGACGGGCACTCGCTTTTCTTTTTTCTCCCGCTTTATTCGCCGCACTCGCGTTCGCCTGTCAGCGCGGCACGTTTCCGTCTCACCTATTGTAAATCAAATTAGTTTCCTTTCAATATCCTTTCATTTCTTTCCTCTCTGTTCGCTGTTACTCTCCGCGCGCCCGTGCTAATCCACGCGCCGCCAAATTGTTCTTTTCCATTCCGACATATTCTTCCCTGGATTAGGTTCGGGCCCCTCGGAAATCCGGTGCGGATAAGACGCCGGGCTGCTCCCGTGCTCGGCGTGCCAGAACGAGCGACAGACGGAAGGAAGCGTTTGATTCCCGAACAAATTCCTGATCCTCGAATTAAAAATCAGGACGAGAGTTTTTGATACTGCGCTGATTGATGAAACGGCATCGCTTTCGCTGAGTCTCTTGGGGCCAGTCGTGATCCCAGACAAAATTACGTCTGGAGAACGTCTGCACCAAAGATGGTTGTTTTTATTCTTTCTTGTTTTCGGCTGCTCCCATATTTAGGCGTCGCCACAGAGGATCTGGTCCTCATATCAGACTCGGCACTGTTTTTACGCCAGATGCCTTTTTTCTGACCCAACCCTCCTGTTTCTATTCAGGCTTGGGACCTGCACTTAGAGCGCACCCCTGCTTCTCCTCCACCCTTGGACACTTTCCACACTTAAACATGAATGCACCTCCACCCAAGTGCTTTCAGAAGCTGCTCAGATTTCAAATTGCTGTTGTTTCTTTGAGCTTGAGTTCTCGTGTAAGATAATTAATAATAATAATAATAATAATAATAATAATAATAATAATAATAATAATAATAATAATAATAATAATAATAATAATAATAATGATAATAATAATATTAATGATAATAATAAAAATAATAATAATAATAAAATAATAATAATAATAATAATAAAATAATAAAATAATAATAGAAAAGCTTTATTTACAAATGACAGCAAAAAAATTAAATTTTAGAAATAAACAATTAAAAGACAGAAAAAGTAGAGGCATTGAAAAGTGCAACATTAAAAGCATTAAAAGAAAAGAAAAAATATTAATAAATAAAAAAATAAATAATAAAATGTGAACAATCGTTATCTACTGTGCATACACACACACTCCTGCTAGATCAAATTGCTAAATGAAAGGTCTTAATTCTGATCAGATCTGCTGCGTTTAACACATGAGCTGTGAGGAACCATCATCAGCCGGACAATAAGTGACCCCATGCACATTTCTGAAGGGTGGTCCTAATGTTTTGGCTCAAAACTTTTAGTAAACGTACCCGAATGTTCTAAAAAAAAAGCTTCGGTCTATAACGAGTAAACATGCGGCGGTTCTGACGATTTAATCTTCTGTGGAACCCCGGGGTCCTCACTGCATCCCTCACCACCCACCTGGACCCCCCCCACACACACACATTCCAGACTTTAATTCTGCACTCCATTGACCAATGAGACAAAAGTCCCATAATCCCTCAGTGAGCGCCGGATTCTCACCAGCGATTCAATTTCCTCCTAATTGTAGCCACACAAGAACTCGGCGGGATGTTCGCGTCCCGGTCCTGCCTTACTCATTTCTGAGCCACGCTGGGGGAACGTCCCAAAGGGTGGTCAAGCGTCCTCGTCTGATCTGAGCCACCAGCAGGGTGGGAAAAACAACTAATGCTTAAACCGAGACGTGTGAGGCCACCGTAGGGTCCAAACGTCCAATAGGAATGTATATTTTTAAATATATTTAATAGCTACATTCATGTTTATCACTGCTTATAATGCGCAGGACATGATGTGATGAACAGAAAAAGAAGAACAGAAAGAACAAGCAGACTCTGCACAGAAAAGGTCGGGGAATAGAACCCACACCCTTCTCGCTGTGAGGTGACCGTTTCGTCCTGGTTTGCAATTCAAATAATGAAAGGAAAAACATTTAATTGTATTTAATATAAGAAATAAAAGCAGTGGGCTCAAACTATAGATATAGCAACTAGATATTATTTCTAACACAGAAAATAAATAAATAAATAAGAAAGAAAAACAGACAGACAGACAGACAGACAGACAGACAGACAGACAGACAATTTTAATTCAAGTGAACATTCGAGTCGTAGATAATAAAAGAAAATCGCCCGTGTTTTTGACCCTCGGTTATTTTCCACATGTTGAAACATCTGCTGATAGCTCCGAGTCCGAACCGCTGCTGGAACACACCTGAGAACCTGAACCGTGGAGAATGGATTTGAACATGTTGCTCTGGTTCTAACATGATGAGCAGCGCTGAGGTCGAGATGTTTTTTTATCTCTGGGTGGAGACGGATCAGAATGTGACAGAAGATTCGCTCCGGGTTCGATGCTGATTGGCCTCGGGATGAGACGCTCTGGATGAGCAAATTATGCTCAATTAGACCCAATCATGTCTGATGTACGTGAAGCACATGTGTCTCCCAGATGTTCCTGATGTCGGAGTCGGCTTTTTCTGTGAACCCGATCGGGCGTCGCCGATTCAGGGTTAGATGAAACAGAACGAGAGACAGAAATATCGCTTCGTTTCTTCCAAACGCTCGTTTTGGTGAATTCCGGTGCCAGATATGAACCCGCGTGCCAAGCCTGAGCAGCCCTGTAATTATGGCTGAATAATCTATATGTCAAGGTCAGGAACGTAAAGCCTAATCAATTAGCAGTAATCGTCCAGCTGTTTCTGCTTAATTGAGGTAATTTAGAGCTATTTCTCGCCAACACCTACGCGCCCTCAAGACCCCCGAAAAGTCCCCTAATTGACCAATTGATGGGGAAAAATCAATACGGCACATGTGCTAGCACTCAGAGATAATGGTGCCATCGTGAGCCCAGCGCCATCTGGACTTTCAGAATCCAATCCTTGACCAGAGACACTTAAGGTTGAACTTTGACCTTCGAGAACCATGATTCATTTTGCTCCGAGGCATCTGAATATCCGAGGATTTCCTTCGGTCCGGCGAGGCTACTGTCCGTTTCGACCCAGTGACCCCGACCCCGGGCTGGCGCTCTACCAGCGTCCGTGGTTCAAGTGTATAAACCTTCATAACGCCCACAAAAATGTGCAGACGCATTTATTAATGGATCCGCAGAGGAATAAAAACAGCTTTTATGTAGTACGTCGGTCTGAGGAAATGAAATCAGAGACGTCAGATTAGAACACGTCCATGTTCACACCTCAATCATACTGGACGACAAGGTCTGGCTGTCCATGAACATTGGTCAAGGATCCAAACTATCTAAACCATGTCTTTCTGGACTTTGCTGTGTGTAAAAACATCTGAACTTAATCATTAGAACTGGTGTCCACATACTTTTGACCAGGAATGAGTCTCTTGACGACATTCCTGTAGCTAACAGAAGAACGCTCAGCTCCTCTGAGGCCGGCCGAACAAAAGCCACCGAGCCCATCAGGAGGCAGGAAGAGCAAACCGGGCCCCTCCCGAGTCCCTTTCAGCAAAGGCCACTATTAGCATTGTCCCAAAAGGCCAGACGGTGACAACAGCAGCTCGGCGTGGGGCCGTCGTACCCCCCCGGGCCACGGCTGGCACCGAGCGCGCTGGCACTGAGAGGACTGAAGGCCTGCAGCTCCGTCCCGCGAGGTGTTTGATCTGATTCTTTAGTATTGCACAAACGCTCCGGCGCTCAGCGGAGGCCACGGCGCGCCCCGGCCCAGTATAGCCCAGTATAGGTCACGTGGGTGTGGACTCGCCTTTGTGCCAGATAGCACATCTGGACCAGCAGCTGGTTCCCATTATACAAATGGAAACAATGGATTTTAGGGATGTTGAGGGACGTGTTAGCATCCCACTGTAGCTGTTTGCTCGCTAACTCATATTTCTTTGAGGTTTTTTATAAAGAATCCAGTTAAAGAAGATTTAATCAGGAGACACCAGGGTCTGCTGCTCTGCTGGTCCTGCTGCTCTGCTGGAGGAAAGTTTGTGATCCGCTTGTCTTTTGTCGGCTGATCCTGTATTTTTTAGGCGTCGCCACAGCGGATCTGGTCCTCATACCAGAGTTGGGACCTGCATTTAAAGCGCACTGACAATGATAATGCACACACACTGATCAGTCATAACATTAAAACCACCTCCATGTTCTACACTCACTGTCCATTTTATCAGCTCCACTTACCATATAGAAGCACTTTGTAGTTCTACAATTACTGACTGTAGTCCATCTGTTTCTCTACATGCTTTGTTACCTCCTTTCATGCTGTTCTTCAATGGTCAGGACCCCCACAGGACCACCACAGAGCAGGTATTATTTAGGTGGTGGATCATTCTCAGCACTGCAGTGACACTGACATGGTGGTGGTGTGTTAGTGTGTGTTGTGCTGGTATGAGTGGATCAGACACAGCAGCGCTGCTGTAGTTTTTAAATACCGTGTCCACTCACTGTCCACTCTATTAGACACTCCTACCAAGTTGGTCCACCTTGTAGATGTAAAGTCAGAGACGATCGCTCATCTATTGCTGCTGTTTGAGTCGGTCATCTTCTAGACCTTCATCAGTGGTCACAGGATGCTGCCCACGGGGGCGCTGTCGGCTGGATATTTTTGGTTGGTGGACTACTGTCAGTCCAGCAGTGACAGTGAGGTGTTTAAAAACTCCAGAAGCATTAGTCAAAAGATAACTGCATTTCAGTAGAGAAATCCTCAGTTGACGTTCCGGTTCATTCCAGAGCTGTTGAGTGGGGCTGAGTTCAGGGCTCTGTGTGGCAACGTGGGCTTGATCCTTACCTTCGATTACTGTTTGGGATGAGTTTTGCATGTTCTTCTCTGCTTTTTTTCCCACTGAGTTCCAGTAGAATTAAGACGTGACTTGCTGGACCCACCACATCCCTGACCAGGATGAAGCGAGGGAATAAAAAAGAATGATGAGAATCTGCTCTGTGCTGGAGGTGTGTAAACATGGGGGGTTCATTTTCTCTGAAACGTTATTATTGAAGCAGCCGCCCACCGCTACAAACGGAGCCGCGCTAACATCTGTCCCGTTTAATTACGCCCATGTTGGGGAATATTCTGAACGCGCTCTTTGTTGACATTTTCCGCCTCGGTCCGACACACCTCAGCAGATGTTCGCAATTAAAATCTCTTCTCTTTGACGGGCCTGAAATTCCGCTCGCTCGCTCTCTCCGTCGGTCCTCCTCTCCCAGATTCACGGCTTTGATAAGCGCGATTGATTTACTCGCCGTGCAAATGAAACGTCCTGAAAACCCACGAGCATCTCCGAGCCAGCGGATTATTATTTCTAGAGGAGAAAAGATGAGCTACGGCGACTGGAACGAGACACGAATAACATCAATTACTCCGGATCCGGACGGTCACGAGCGTTCTTTACGATCCCGCCGGAGTAAAGAATCGTGATCCTATAAATTCAGCATAATCCCGACTAATGAGCTTCATCCTGAGTCCATAAAGCATGCAAACACGTTCGGCAGGAGCGCCGCTGTTCCTCCACCCAACCCCAGGACGAGGTTCTTAAGAGGGTCATTCATTTCTGGGTTTATATAGTTAGATGGATGGATAGATGGATGAATGAGATAGAGAGGTATATAGTTGGATAGATGGATGGATGGAGAGATATATAGTTGGATGGATAGATGGATGGAGAGATATATAGATAGATGGATGGATGTATGGATGGATGTATAAGATAGAGAGATATATAGATAGATAGATGGATGGATGTACAGATGGATGGATGGATATATAGATAGATGGATGGATGGATGGATGGATGTACAGATGGATGGATGGATGGATGGATGGAGAGATATATAGTTAGATGGATGGAGAGATATATAGATAGATGGATGGAGAGATACAGTATATAGATAGATGGATGGATGTACAGATGGATGGATGGATGGATGGATGCAGAGATATATAGTTAGATGGATGGAGAGATATATAGATAGATGGATGGATGGATGTACAGATGGATGGATGGATATATAGATAGATGGATGGATGGATGGATGGATGGATGTACAGATGGATGGATGGATGGAGAGATATATAGATAGATGGATGGATGTACGGATGGATGGATATATAGATGGATGGATGTACAGATGGATGGATGGATGGATGGAGAGATATATAGATAGATGGATGGATGAGATGGCTGTATAAGATAGAGAGATATATAGTTGGGTGGATGCATGGATATATAGTTAGATGGATGGAGAGATATATAGTTAGATGGATGGATGCATGGATATATAGTTAGATAGATGGATGTATAGATAGTTGGATGGATGGATGAGATAGATGGATGGATGTATAGTTAGATGGATGGATGAGATAAAGAGTCTCTCAGTGTTGAAGCAGTGAAACAGGATCTGTGTGTAGCGTCTATAATTACTCTCTCTCTCAGCGGTCTGCAGTCACGAGTCATTAGTGACACGGCAGGACGTCGTTACTACTGGTGACCAACCTTCCTACGTCCCTCCACCCGACCTGTTTTCCTCGCTCTCCTCCCTCCACCCACGTCCACTCAGAATCCCTGACTCCTCTGCAGCTCGGTCACAGAGTCTCTCTCGGGGGGCGTCGCTGTCTGTAAAACTGCAATTTAGCCTCGTTTCATTCAGTATCCGACGGCTCATTCGCCGGGAAACGATCTCTCCGGCGGCGGTACGGCGTTTTAAATCATCGCCGCGCTGCTCTCTCTCTCTCGCTTCAGTTCTATTCCTACATCTCCGGTCGCACCTTATTACCCACAATGCTGTGCGTCATCGAACCATTCACCCCGTGTCGGCTCTTTTCAAGGAAGAAACGTCACGGAGTGGACGCATGGCTCCTCCGGCCGGCCGTGATGGCTCTCCCCGGGTCAATCGCAGCTCAGGGCGAAGCTAAACGCATTTCTTTCTGTGATGCTCCGCCGGCGCACAGAGACGAGGACGTTAAACGGGCTAAATGGCCTCGCTGTGAATTAGCTTTGACCATTTCCTTACCAATTTAGCATCGATTCCACGCCGACTTTAATCAGTAAAGTCAAAAAAACGACTCACGCTGCAGAGCTTCACCGGCATTTAACTTCCAGCCACTAATCAGGACTGAGATCCGTCCGGGGGAAAGTGGGGTCGGGAGTAAATGCAGCTGTGTTCCAGTATTTGTCATCGGCCCCGGGGCCCCTAGAGCTATTTATTGTTCATCCATCCATCTATTTGTCCGTCCATCCATCCATCTATCTATACATCTACTGTATATATCCATCCATTTATCCATCCATCTATCCATTTATCTATATATCTATCTATCCATGTATCCATCCATCCATTTATCTATACATCTATCCATTTATCCATCCATCCATTTATCTATATATCTATACATCCATCCATTTATCTATATATCTATCCATCCATCCATCTATCTATACATCTATATATCCATCCATTTATCCATCCATCTATCCATTTATCTCTATATATATATATCCATCCATCTATACATCTATATATCCATCCATTTATCCATCCATCTATCCATTTATCTATATATCTATCCATCCATCCATTTATCTATACATCTATATATCCATCCATTTATCCATCCATCTATCTATCTATACGTCCATCCATCCATCCATTTATCCATCCATCTATCCATTTATCTATATATCCATCCATCCATTTATCCATCCATCCACCCCCGCCGCTGTTAACTGGCTCTTAACCCGTAACTGTTTGAACTGTTTTCATTCAGTCACTTTGGATAAAAGCGTTCACTAACTTCCACAATCGTAAACGTAACATGTTATGAAACATTTGTGCTATATTTGACGTGGAGCAGCACCAGCGCACTTCAGTAGTAAATCAGGAGCTTTTTGTGGATTGTTTCTCAGTAAAATAACATCATGTGTTTAATTTACGCTCTCAGTCTCTCCAACCCTTTCTCCCCTCGTGTGTTTGAGGTTCGTTGTGAGCTGGTTTTCATCACAAATCTCCGTCTTTAATTCCCCTGTCGCACAGATTTGGAGAGTGACCTCCTAATCGGTGACTCACGCTGTTCGGAGCCGAGAGCAGAAGCAGCCGTGGTCGGCTTATTCAAATCCCCGCTCGCTTTTCTCTGCCGTGTATTGAAATGTAGCGGCTGTGTTGGAAATGAAAGCGCTGTGGGAACGGCGGCCGTGGAGGGGGACGCCATTCTCCGGAATGACCCGCTGCTCGGGTTCACCGAGCGAAGGCCGCTTTCGGCAGGGCCGCTTATTCACCAGCCGTTTCATTTGGCCCACTTTTCATGGTCATCTAAACAAGCGCTCCAATTTTCCTCCCTCGCTCGGGGAAGCTTTTGTGACGCGCTCCGCACCGCGGCTATTGGGAGCAAAATCCTGGCATTGTTCGTAGCCAAACTGTTCTGCTCGGCTAATGAAATGAATCAAGGTCTTTTCAGCGATTTCTTTTTTTTCAGACGTTTCTGCAGATTCGTGGCTCTGATGTTTAGGTGCAGGAGTGAAGATTCTGGTTCCTGCTGGAGTTTTAACCCTTACATTTCCCTGGAGAAGATAAAGAAGATGAAAATGGTGGAAAATAACTTGTCAAGGTCGGAGAAATAACCAGCCAACAAGCCGAACCTTCTCTGAGGAGGTTTTACAACCACAACTGCTAATGATACACTATACAACCAAAAGTATTTGGACACCTGTCCTTGAGCTTGTCGGACGTTTCATTTAAAAACAAACGCTATTAAAACAGAGAGACCTTCATCAAGAGAGAAATCTCATCCACCCCTTCAAACCATAATTTCCATCCATCCATCACACTATAGAGAAACATAAATACAGGCTAAATAAACTGTATGTTATTTTATTTATTGGTAACCATCCCATCCAACCATTCATCCATCCACCATTTATCTATCTATCTATCTATCTATCTATCTATCTATCTATCTATCTATCTATCTATCTATCTATCTATCTATCTATCTATCTATCTATCTATCTATCTATCTATCTATCTATCTATCTATCTATCTATCTAACCATCCATCCATCTATTCAGATTCAGGTTTTTGCTGGAGTTTTTAACTCTTAAATTCAGCTGAAGAACCTGTGACCAACAAGCCAAACCTTCTCTGAGAAGGTTTTAATACCACAACTATTAATAATACATTATACAGTCAAAAGTATTTGGACACCTGACCATGAGCTTGTTGGAGTCCCATTTAAAAACAAACCATATTAAAACAGAGTGACCTTGATCGAGAGAGATCTTTCCAGCTAGAGCACCGGTGGCACTTCTGTGAGTTTCTGTAGCTCATTCAGACCACATTAATCCAAAGTAGTCGTAAATGAAAAGCTTTTTATAATCAGAAGACGTTCAGCCAAGAGGAACCTGGATCAGTGGGACTCTAGTAAAGAGGAACGTCTGTTCTCCTGCGTTTGTTATAAAAATCCTACGACTAATAGAACCATTTTACAGGAAATGAAGGTAAATGAACATAATGGACGTTCTGAAAAGACTCCGGGCTGAACTGCGCCGTGACCCTCGTTCACTCTGATTTTACTGGGTTGAAAGGAGAGCGACTGGAATAGAATAAATGCAGGATACGTGCGGTTTAACCGCCCCCCTCCTGCACCCCCGTCGCCCTCCCGCCGCCCTCCCGCCTCCCTCCCGCCACCCCCCGTTTACCTGGAAATGCTGAAGCAATCAAACCAGCGGTGAAGCTCTGAGATCATCTCAGCAGGATGGGAGCAGATGCTTTAGTCTCAGTTACATCCATGTGTTTCAGCAGCGACAATCACTAACAGGTGTAATTAATCAATTCTATATAGAAAATTACATGCCTCCTTTGCAGCAACAGTTTAGGGAAGGTCCCTTTTAACTGAATGGACACAAATTTCCACAGACAAACTTCAAAGTCCTGTGAGAAGCTGGAAAGAGGTCAGCACATTGAGGTCGCTTAATTTTGAAATGTGACGTCTGACAAGCTCATGGTCAGACGTGCAAATACTTTTGGATGTGTAGTGTAATTCATATAGGTCACCAGCAATTCTGGACCACCGTTCAGCTTTGTGGCAACAGTTTAGGGAAGGTCCTTTTCTCTTTCAAAGCAAAACTGTCCCCTGAGGGTCCATACAGACCTGGTTTGAGAGGTTTGGTGTGAATGGGCAGCACTGCACATTTGATCAGGTGGTTCCTGGGTCATGCTTCTTCACAGCCACATTCAGACCGTTGAGCCCCTGAGCCAGGCCCTGTACCCTCCATTATGTGCTGTGTATTCAGTCACAGCTGTAAGTCACGTCTGTACACCATCATCTCTGTACAAGCTGAAAAGAGGCAGCACTGGACACTTAATCAGGTGGTTCCTGGGTATGTGGACACTCGACCGTGTGCTTGTTGGACACCCTGTTGTTCCACGAGATTCAGAACTGTCTCTGTGGCAATTTGTGCCCATTTGGTTGAAAAAAGGGCAGGACAGGGTCAGGAGCTAATAATGTTTAAGAATCAAACATTATTACAACCGCATTGAGACCGTTGGGCCTCTGAGCAAGGCCCTTAACCCCCCATTACCTGCTGTGTATTCAGTCACAGCTGTAAGTCACGTCTGTATCCCGTCATCTCTTTACAATGGTTGTCTGCACAGATGGATATGACGTAAAGGTAATTATAAACGTCAGGATCTCCGGCGGAGCGTGCCGAGCCCCGACCCCAAACTATTAAATATTATTAGGGGTTAATTATTCTCAAACGTTATTAGCCCCTGACCCTGTCCTGCCCGAATGGACACAAATTGCCACAGAGACAGTTCTAAATCTCATGGAGGAACAGGAGTGGAGGAACTGGGTGTCCAATAAACACACGCTCGAGTGTCCTTGTAAATGAGTAAATGAGTGAGTGAGAGAGTGAGTGAGTAGATGAGTGAGTGAGTAAATGAGTGAGTAAATTGCTGAGTGAGTAAATGAGTGAGTGAGTGAGTGAGTAAATGAGTGAGTGAGTGACTAAATGAGTGAGTGAGTGAGTAAATGAGTGAGTGAGTGAGTGAGTAAATGAGTAAATGAGTGAGTAAATAAGTGAGTGAGTAAATGAGTGAGAGTGAGTAAATAAGTAAGTGAGTAAATAAGTGAGTGAGTAAATAAGTGAGTGAGTGAGTGAGTAAATGAGAGAGTGAGTGAGTAAATGAGTGAGTGAGTGAGTGAGTGAGTAAATAAGTGAGTGAGTGAGTGAATGAGTAAATGAGAAAGTGAGTGAGTAAATGAGTGAGTAAATAAGTGAGTGAGTAAATGAGTGAGTAAATAAGTCAGTGAGTAAATGAGTGAGTGAGTGAGTAAATGAGAGAGTGAGTAAATGAGAGAGTGAGTGAGTAAATGAGTAAGTGAGTAAATGAGTGAGTGAGTGAGTAAATGAGTAAGTGAGTAAATGAGTGAGTGAGTGAGTAAATGAGAGAGTGAGTAAATGAGAGAGTGAGTGAGTAAATGAGTGAGTGAGTGAGTAAATGAGTGAGTGAGTAAATGAGTGAGTAAATAAGTCAGTGAGTAAATGAGTGAGTAACACCTCAGGATGAAGGTAAGGGCACTGCCTAAGTTCTGGGGGTTCGAATCCCAGGCTGGACTCATGAATATAGAAGGTGCATGGGGGTGCAGTTTGCTGTTGCCTGACCTTTTCAAAGCTCCTCAAATAAGACGAACTGTTTGATACGAGGCGCCAAATCACACAGGACGCGCTGTGGCGACGCCTAACGTGAGCAGCCAATCACACATCACGCTGATTTAAGAGGAAAGTGATGAGGAATAAAGAACCGACATCACGAAGAACGGAACTGCACTTGCCTGACGTTCGCAGCTAATTAGCATCTTTAAACCTCCACCGTCATGCCAATCAGTGGCGTTTACAGAGCTCATACGCCCGCCGATCGTACGCCGTGAAGTCGCCGCAAACAAACATCCGCGCAGCCTGGTGTTTCCGACAGCCCAGAGGTGCGAATGAGCGAGAGCGGCGCTCCCGGCACTTATTAATGCTAACATCTCATCTCACGCCGCGTTTTAAATGTCACAGTCAATTTGCAGCCCGGGCACCAGGCAGAATTAATCCCGTCTCTGTGACCCCGGGGCCCGACGGCCCCTCCCTCTCGGTTTTGAGCTAACTACACTACAGGAGGCGGCTGACACATGCCGGACTGGCCACGCCCGGCCGCACGACCAACCCGGTGCTTGTAAATGCTGGACGTGCGGCGGTGCTGTTCCGCTTCACGCGGTTCCGCGCAGGACAGGGTCGGCAGATGTTGATGGACGTCCCAGCGGAGGGCGGAACACGTTATGGGTGATAGCACAGTGTGCACAGTGTGCATGACAGCAGCTGGAGGACTGAGGCTGCAAAAACAACCTCACACAGGGGGGTGAGGATTATTTTAGCTGTACGAGTGAGTTGGTTCATTAATCAGCTTCATTACGTGGCTAAAAGTTAATGGACGCCACTCGTAATGACTTAGTTCAGATATTTCGGCTACATCCGTTACGGTTCTTGTTTCGTGTATCGTAGCATCGATTTGGAAAGCGTCCTTTATGTTCCAGCAGTCAGGACCTACACAGAGTCCTGAGCTCCACCCCACTCAACACCTTTGGGATGAATTAGAACATCTGGTGCCTTTTACCACTGAATGCTCACAAATCCCCACAGACACATACCTTTACCCAGCAGTGTATAAAAGAGCTTAGTGACACTGAATGGAAAAAAATAACTGAAGAATTAAATAAATGTAAGAATTACATGAATAAATGACTGAATGAATGAATAGATGTATAGATAGATAGATAGATAGATAGACAGACAGACAGACAGACAGACAGACAGACAGACAGACAGACAGACAGACAGATAGATAGATAGGCAGATAGATAGATAGATAGATAGATAGATAGATAGATAGATAGATAGATAGATAGATAGATAGATAGATAGATAGATAGACAGACAGACAGACGGACGGACGAGTGAATGAGTGTGTGTGTATGTAAGTGTTTGAGTGAGCAAGTGAATGAGTGAGTAAAAGTGTGAGTCAGTAAATGAATGAGTAAGTGAATGAGTGAGTGAGTGAGTAAATGAGTGAGTGTTCAGGTGTGTGATATAACAGATCTGCTCTTACCCATTATATCTGGCTCTAGACTCACTGTGACCCGGACCAGGATGAAGTGTTTATTGTAAGTGAATGAATGAATGAATGAATGATACAGTTATTAGACACAAATATTTTACACACAACTCATCATCAGGTACAAGGAAGTCAGAGGGAAAAGGTTTGTGAACCCTTGGAACTGAGCTGAACTGATGAAGTTTATGACTGAGCACCAGATCCTTTAATCTTTAATCAATAAAGTATTCTGATAATCATCAAACAAAAACATCTAACACCTCCAATTATCACTGTGTTTAATCTTTATATTGTTTAATTAATTAGCATTTTTAATGAATGAGTAAATATTTCCACAGTTTGGTTCAGGTTCAGATCTTCAGGCTCTTTCTCGGGGTCGAGTTCGGGTCTCTGAGCCGACGGCGTCTTCGCTCGGGTCCTGACTCCACGGATTAGCGTAGGTTCGGAGGACGGCGGTTATGACGGCGGGGTGTCGGTGGTACCCGGCGCGCTGGGCGCCCCTCCGGCTCGGGCGGAGACACAATCACAGAGCACTGACAGTTCAATTTCACACTTCATTATTGAGCCAGCGAGTCACTCAAAGAGCCGCCATTGTTTTGCTTCTGTTCTGTGATGCTGTTCATTTCTCCTCCTCAAATTGGTCTGGAGCAGGATATTATGCCCCCGTCTCTGAAGGGCCTCGTCTGCACAGAGAAGGGCCCGACTTTCATTTACAGCACTGATGAACGCCCCAAAATCCATCCGGCTCCTGATGAACTCGTACAGGAAACATCACAGATTGAATATCGAATTTAATGTGGGATCGATACGACTGCAGCGCGTCTCAAAAGCCACCGGAGGGTTCATTCACACCCCCTCTTAATAGTATAGGGTTCATTCAGACCCCCTCTTAATAGTATAGGGTTCATTCAGACCCCCTCTTAATAGTATAGGGTTCATTCGTACCCTTTTTAATGGTATTTTAATGGTATAGGGTTCATTTATACCCCTTTTTAATATTAGTTTTTAAAGGTATAGGGTTTATTTGTACACTTTAAAATGTATAAGGCTCATTTATACCTCTTTTAATGGGATTTTTAATGATATAAGGTTCATTCGTCCCCCTTATAATGGTGTTTTAAATGGTATGGGGTTTATTCATACCTTATTTAATGGTATTTTTAATGGTGTAAGCTTCATTTGTACCCCCTTTTACTGGTGTTTTTAATGGTATAGGATAAATTCATACCTTTTTTAATAGTATTTTTAGTTAAATTCATCCCAAAAGTGATGAGCTGGGTTGAGCTCAGGGCTCTGTGTCTTTATAGAGCTCGCTTTGTGCCCAGGGCTGTAGTTATGCTGAAAGAGAAAGGGGACTTCCCCAAATTGTTGCCACAATGTTAAAAGCAGATCATTTAGAAATGAGGTCCCCATATATATTTTTGCCATATCATTAGGTCTTATAAGATCATTACTTGGCAGATTTTGTTGATATTTGTTCGTCTCTTCGTGTGCGGCTGATTTAATGCCGTCATTCTTGCTTGGGGGGGTTGAGATGAGAGGGTGGGATGGTGAGGGGGTCCTTAGCTATCCAAACACACGGCAGTGAGTTAACAGAACATGTTCGTGTCGGGAACATGAATAATAATGAATTTGCCTTGAAGCCAATTAGCTCTGGCTGACCTTTTCTCCCCGACCGGAGCGAGAGGCGCATCTCGCTCGTTCCTCTTTGTGTCTAATATGAAATATCAAGCAAAGAGAAAAAAAAACGGACGGACGCAACCAAATGTAATGCGACCGGCGTCCATCCTTACAAACAGTCTCTCCGGATTCATGAGTAATTACAGCTCCCTCTCATCGACGCTTCTGTTTGAAGTCTCTTCAAAGTGCGGCACTTCATTTGGGATGCTGTTGGTGGAAGGCCAGAGCAAACAGCTGCCGGGACGGTGGAGAACACGCTGCCGGCACCGAGGCCTTTTCTACCAATCAAACACGACACATCAAACGTCCGCCGTCCGACATTTGTCTCCATCGATGTGGAAGTTATTGATTTATTAGAGAGCTGGAGATCCCCTCTGGTTAGCCGCTCTGCACCGGAACGCCTGTAGCTGCTCGCTGTTGTGTTTGCTTTGCAGACGTCGACGTTCTTAGGACGCATTCACATGAGAAGTGGCAAAACCGCTTACGCACCGAGTGTGCTGTTGTTTTCTTTGGAGTGTGGACTCCTCCAGTGAGACGAACTGTTTGATATGAGGCGGTAAAAGCCACTCAGGCCGTACGAACAACGTTTATTGTGCACAAAGTTTAACGTGACTTATTGTAGTAATAATGAAGAGAAGTTTAGTGCTCCTGTCTTCTTCTTTTACTACATTAAACCACATTAAGCTTTATTTTCAACCAGAAGCGTTTTAGACTCTGGGAGAAGCTGATTCTGATTCTCACCATTTCTCAGAAGCTGGAGCTGTAACACAAGTTTAAAAGTGAAACAGGGAGGAGAATCCAGATAAACACAGATACATGTGGAGCTGTAACCCTGGATCTGACGCTTATTCCACACTGATGCAGATTCAGCTCAGATTCACACGCTGATGAGGGTTTACTGCACAGCTCAAGCCGACCATTTTGACTGCGGTCCAGCGGGGTGCAGCTTGTAACGCGGGTCTTTTACAGGTGCTGATTCGACATGCCGAATTGGCCCCTCGCCTCCTGACAGCCCATCAGACGGCGTGAGCTTCTGCAGCAGCGAGCGCCACTGATTTTCTGCCAGACGCCGCTCAACCCAGTCAGCAGAAAACCTCCCGATATCATAAAGTTATGAAGTTTATTTCGGTCTGGCAGGTACGGGTGGGTCAGCTCGCCTGTATCGCGGCCAGCACGCGCCGTAAGACGCGCCGTTTAATAGACGAAAGTATGTAGACGCACGTCAGGTGTTTCGACCCTACGCTCTCCAAACAGGCGAGTAAAATCAATGACACAAAGCGAGCTCAATAAAGACATGAAGAAAAGCTCGGCTCAGGTTCATGTTTCTTGAGCACCCATGAACAGTGGTAGCTCAGTGGTTGAGGTACTAGACTAGCAATCGAAAGGTCACTGGTTCAACCCCCACTACAACCAAGCTGTTGTTTAAGCCCCCGAACAAGCCACTTAACCCTCAATTGCTTGGGACAATGGTAGTCTAATGAGTAAAGCTGTGGGTTCTAATTCAGGCTCTCCCATGCAGCCACTGTTGGGCCCTCGAGCAAGGCCCTTAACAAGCTGGGTTACATGAAAAAAGAATTCTGTATGTATGACAAATAAAGGTGTTCCATCTGCTCTGGATTATTATTGTTATTATTATTATTATTATTATTATTATTATTATTATTATTATTATTATTATTACTATTTTTAGTAGTAGTATTTATTTATTATTTTATTTTATTTTTTAATTTATTATTATTATTATTTTTTGTATTATAATTATTTTTATTATTGTTATTAATTATATTTATTTTGTATTTTATTATTAGTATTATTATTATTTGTATTAGTATGTATTTATCATTTAATTTAATTTTTTTTTTTTTTTTTATTGTTAATATTAATATTTTATTGTATTTTATTCTTCTTTTTATAATTATTGTTATTATTATTAATTATAATTATTTATTATTATTATAATTATTATTATTATTATTTGTAGTAGTAGTAATAGTAATAGTATTTATTTATAATTGTGTTTTATTATTATTATTTTATTATTATTACTGATTTTATTTATATTGTATTATATTGTATTATTTTTATTATAATTATTGTTATTATTGTTATTAATTATAATTATTTTTATTATTGTTGTTGCTATTAGTATTATTATTATCAATATTTTATTATTTTTATTAGTAGTATTTAGTAGTATTTATTTATTTACTTTTTATTTTTATTATTGTTATTATTATTATTATTATTATTATTATTATTATTATTATTATTATTATTATTATTATTATTATTATTATCATCATTATTATGCTGAGGTACCACTAGCCAGCTTAGCAAAATAAAATGGATCTTTCTTCTGTTCTAATTTAAATACAGTCGCTCTGTTATTCTGGTTCCCTTTTTTAGATAGTAGCAGATCCTCTGGTGGCATTTCGTCGTTCCCGACCCCCTGTTGAGGGTCTATTGTTAAACCATCAGGTGAAGATAAGAGAGACAATGCTAATGCTCGCTAACAAAAGGACACAGACATCGGTGGGATGTGAGTGATAGTGCTGGACCTCAGACATGCTGTCCTCACCCCTCCTGTCCTCCAGAGTCCCTATCAGCGCCCGGACAGGAGACGGGGGGGCGGAGGGGGGGTGTAAGGGATCTCTCCGTTCCATTTACCGCAGCCCCGAAAGCGTGAGATAAATCAGCCCTGCACCGGGCCGCTAAACACAGGAAGCTCTGAAACTCTTCAGATATCAGAGAGGGAAGAAACAGCAGCAAACGTCTGAAGTTGTGCTGCAGAGTGAGTTCCCCCGGCGTCCAGGCAGATCAGTGGACCTCGCACAAGTCAACTCGGCTAATGGGATCTCAGAATGAGCACTCGGAGAAGAATAACACGATGCATCACGGAACCGGAGCAGCAAAATAAAGCAAAACAAACATGCTGGCGTGATATAAGAGAGCCGGAGCTGCTAAATAATGCGCTAAATACACCATGCTAATCATAAGTGCTGCAAGATCAGATCTAGAAGCCTGGATCTTCACTTTAGGAAGTTAATTTTAATTTATCAGATAAATAAAGTGCTCTTACAGACGTCCATATTTCCAGAAATACACTGTACGTATACACAAGTATTGGGACACCCTTTCTAATTATTAAATTCACACACGTTTCAGCAACAACAGTTGCTAACAGGTGTAGTTAATCAACTATATAAAGGAAACCATATGCTTCAGACTTTGCAGCAACAGTTTAGGGAAGGCCCTTGTTTCATTCCCTGTTCCAGCACGACTGATTCATATTTGCATGATTTAGGCGCCCAGGTGGCACAGCAGGATATTCCGCTAGCACACCAGCACCGAGATTCTGAACTCCTCTGTTCGAAACTCGGTGTTGCCACCGGTCGGCTGGGCGCCATCTAGCAGGCATAATTGGCAGTGCCTGCAGCAGATACTAATTGGCCACCATATCTGAAGGGTGGGGGCTGGACTATGTGTGTGTGGGTGGGATCTTCATACGCTGTGTAAGGACCCTGACTGGTGGAAGAGACGCCTGTGCACGTGTCGGAAGAGGCGTGTTCAGCGACGTGCTCTCCTCGGATGCAATCTGGTATCTCTCAGCAGCGGAAGACAAATTGAGTGGCTAAATCGGGAGGAAAATGAGGAGGAATATGCATAAAAAAAATATATAAATATTTGCATGATTTATAGTTCATGTTTTTTGTGGTGTGATCGCGGCTCGGTTGCTGATTTCGACGCGTGTTAACAGAGGAAACAGCCGAGTACCGCCGGAACGGTCCGATCCTGATCGAAGCGACGTCCGAGGAGGAAAAAGCGAAGCGTCTGACAGGAGCGACCTAAAAATATCGTCCACTGCAGATCGTTTAATGGATTCGGTTCGCTTTAATCTAGCTAATCCTATAGACGGAGAAGATTGCACACGCCACGAGTTTCTCATCTCCGCTCCGGACGAGTTGAGCTGAGCTGAGCTGGACGTACTGGGAGTAAAAGTCACATCTCAGCACAGATTACTGTAGTGATGGAGAGAAAAAGTATTCACCCCCCTCCCCCCCCCAACACACACAAACCAGCACATGATTACCAGTACATTTCCATAACATTAATAAAACCCTGATTAACATTTTCGGCACCAAACAGACGCCTTTATCCAGAGCGACTTACAGTACTGTGACAGTATACTGTCCAAGCTATTGAGGGCTAAGGGCCTTGCTCAAGGGCCCAAAAGTGATAACCTGGCAGTGGTGGGGCTTAAACCAGCGATCTTTTTTTGATTACTAGTCCAGCACCTTAACCACAGGCCTAAAAACTGGTATATATGGTATACTGTATAACATTTAACCATATAGCATATAACCATATAATATAGAACATATAACATATAACCATATAATATAGAACATATAACCATATAGCCATAACACATAGAATATATAACATTAACATAAAACATATAACCATAAAACATAGAACATATTATCACTGTTTTGTCCTGGTCAGGGTCGCAGTGGGTGCAGCTTACTAGGCAAAAGGTAGGAAACACTTAACTGACCTGACTGCATGTCTTTGGACTGTGAAAGGAAACCTATGTTAACACAGGGACAACATGCAAACTCCACACAGAATTGACCTAGATGCACCATTTGGGAATCGAACCCAGGACCTTCCTGCTGTGAGGCGACAGTGCTACCCACCAAGCCACGATGTCATGATTGGAATCAAAAGTCTTTAAACATATCCACTGTTGCACTGGTTTGAACCTTTTTCCCAATTTAAGCGGTTAAATCTCTACACGCTTGGATGGCACAACCTCTGAGATCAGGGTTTGAATCTGAGTGGTGCTGTCAGCCAGTCTACACAGACACAATTGTCTGGGTGAGGGTGGGTGGTGGCTTTGTCAGGGCGCTCTCAGTGCAGGTCCCAAGCCCTGATAACATCCAGCGTAAAACTGTACCAGATCAAGTATGCAGGCCAAAATGATCCATAATTATACCTCTATACATAACTGTGGTCCTTATGGAGCTAGAATAAAAAAGGGCCTTCCCCAAACTGTTGCCACGAATATGTAACACACCTCTTAGCAATATGTGTAGCTGAAACTCCTAAACGGAACAGTTCAGAGGGGTGAACACATACTTTTGGCCATATAGTTGAGATGAACGGCAGATTTAAACTGTCCAGAGACAATGAAATTAAAAATAGATTGATATTTATTTCCAGTATATAAACAGACCGTACTGAAGGAACACCCAGTAAAAACCAGATGTTCCCAGTTAATAGCTTAGCTTAGCAGCTGCTGGTGTTCATGTCCAAGTGCTGCGTATCTCATACGAGCGTGTTAGGACGGCGAGACGACGCGGGCGCTCCGTCATCCTGTCACATAAACCGAGAAAAACGACACGTGATGTCAAATAACGTGAAGATCTTCTGGCTCGGAGCCGAACGCTGTCGGAAACGACGCCACAGTGAGACGCCTGAGCGGAATACGCCGTCGGCACGCCAGAACCCGCTATTGTTTCCTTTTCCAATCAAGTCTGCTAACGTTAGGAGGATATTCCACCCGGCGCTGGAGAGCTGGAGGACAGCGCGCTTTAATCCGCTTCAGATCAGAAGCGGCGTACAGGGCTAAGGCTTATTTTTATTTCAGCGGCACCAGAGACGGAGTCGGGGAGCAAATGAATAATAATAAGCCCGGATCTGTTTGCTAATTCGGCGCAAAACACGCGCCAGCTAAAGGGAAACTGATTTGCGTAAAGCGTGAGCTCGACTTGTGAACCGGGGATCAGCTCGGGCGGAGTATTCCCAGCCTCGCCTGATGAGATTTAAATTTTTTTTTTTAGAGCGTCTCATTTGCATGCGTTCTCAAAAACAGCTCGGCGAGAACGGCGTTCCGAGGTCTCGTAGCGGCGCCGGCCTCGGTGGAGGCCAGAGTGTCACCGGGGCAGAACGGGGCGCTCTCTCTCTCTCTCTCTCTCTCTCTCTCTCTCTCTCTCTCTCGCCGAGCGTGAAGAATCGACAGGACCGAACCCGGATCCGCTACCAGAAAGAGATTTTCACTCTCGGTATGGAGAGCAGCTCACAGACCCGGGGCGACGACTCTACAGCGGGGCAAGAAATTTATTAGACGGGCTCTCTCAATGGACTGTGTCGTGTCATGTTTGGAGAAAATGCGAAGGGGTGATGAGGAGGGGCGTAAAAAAAAGGAAATCAGCCCTGAGACACGGAGAGTAACGATACACATGGACAGAGAAGAGAAACTCACTCTGTGGGTATTTCTTTACAGAATGGACCTCAGACCACCACGTCCAGTCGCCATTGTTTAGAGCCGTGTGTGGGAGGAACCCACTGTGGGGGTTGCCCGGGGGAATCATCAGAATGGGTATTTTGCCACTGTGGAATGTCTGTAGTCCTTTCAAACAGGCTGGTACACTCACAAGTGAAGCGGAAACATCTAAGAGCAACAACAACTCGACTGAAAAGCAAGACGACGGCTCACTACCAAGTTCCAAGAACATCAGAATGAGCATGCTTATCAAGAGCTTCATGGATTGGGTTTAATAGCTGGGCAGACACACACAACCCCAGTATCACAGTGTGCCATGGATAGTAAGGGTTGGTTTGAAGGATGTAAAATACACCATCATTGGACTCAGGAGCAGTGGATCCACACCAGGAGAAAGTTCCCTGTCTAAAAGCTTAATACCAATGTGAACGTGTTCCATCCATGTTCCAAAATCTGACCCGTCCCGCTCCCTCTACCTACCTGATCAGCTCCTTAGTAGAGATTCTAATGCGATATGGAACTCATACGGCAGATTATTTAGACGCTCTACGTTACGTCAACGCAGTTTTATCTTACTAAGCTAACACAGTTAGCCTCAGGTCGTCCAACCCGCCAGCTAACGTCTCCCTCTGTGTACCAAAAACGCTTAAACCGGACGCCCCAATTTACAAATAAACGACACTCGTATAATCACACCTTTATACAGATTAAACATCAATTAGAATTTATTTACATTATAAATTGAAAAGAACTCTGTTGGTTGCTCCACATTGATTCGTCCGCCACGTTTGTCGTTCTTTGTGGGAAAAGTCGTGCCGCACTGAATGCTGGGATTGCCTTCAGCGCTGAGGAGGCGTCGGACGCTCCCTCGTTATTCAGTCAGATCATCACTCAGAATTAAGGCGCCTCAGTAGGAGCATTTTAAGGAATCTGAGAATTTAGACACGCCCTCTTCTCGGAAGTGTTGGATAATGTAAAATGCATCTGTGTAGACCAAGTATTTCCCCACAAAGTCTCCTTACCACAGAGCAGCTACCAACCTGGGGAAGTAAGGGCTAACATGTGCTTCCTCTGAGGCATCCTGTCCTCCTTAAGAGGAACGTTCCTCCATTAGCTCTTGATTGGTCCTGATGAAGTTGTTCTAACATCATACAGGCCGTTATTCCCCGTGAGGTATTTACGGCGAGCCTCTCGGAGGTGCCGTGCTAATCTTGTTTGTGCTTTAAACGGCTGAGATTTGGGTTTTTGTAAGGACTGAATGGTGGTTGAATAAACCTCGTTGACGAAGCGAGGTAATCCATCTCGTTTTGGATGAATGAATGAATAAAGAAAGAAAGGAAAGCAGAAGCAGCGTGGTGGAAGCTCCTTTTGTTTGCTGTCCACTGCTAACGCGGCTCATGTCGCCCGGCGAGGGGCGGATTAATGACCCCCCTGAACTAACCCAGATGGACAGAGTCTGTTCTCGCTTATTAAATCCCTCCGTGTTTTCCTACACGTTTCCACAAAGTGTGGGCAGCGTGCGAGTGGGCAGGACCGCGTCCATTTAGCGCTAACGCTCGCTCTGAAATATATAAAGGTTCTTTATGGGTTCTTTGTTTGGGGACGAGCTGCTAATTCCTATATAACATTTACATTTACACTTTCAGCACATAGCAGACATACAGTACTGTCACAGTATACTGTCTAAGCAATGAAGGGCCTTGCTTAAGGAACCTGGCAGTGGTGGGGCTTAAACCAGCGACCTTTCGATTACCAGTCCAGTACCTTAACCACTAAGCTACATCTGCCCTCTGATATACGTTTGCACATGTGCAGTACAATTACATTATTGGAAGCTGGGGCCAGAGCACAGGGAGCAGACAGGGTTAAGGGCCTCGCTCAAGGGTCCAACAGTGCCAACCAGGCAGTGGTGAGGCTTGAACCAGCGACCTTCTGATTACTAATCCAGTACCACAAGGCTACAATGCCCGTCATTGGTAATCTGTTGGTTATACAGTCTGATGTATACACGCTACGCTTGTTTTTGTCTGTACATCCAGACGCAGGGTCAGCCAGTGTTTGGGCCCCTGGAGCTAAGGGTTAAGGGCCTTGCTCAAGGGCCCAACAGTGGCTCCATGAATACATGGCAGATGAATAGAATGCGGAGCAACCAACAGAGTTCTTTTTGAATCAAATGTAAATAAATTCTTGTTGATGTTTAATTCGTATAAAGGTAAATTGGGGCGTCACGGACAGTTTAAGCGTTTCCGGAACACGGAGGGAGACGTTAGCTGGCGTGCTCGCGGGTTTAAACAGCCCGAGGCTAGCTGTGTTAGCTTAGTAAGCTAAAACAGCGGTGATGTAAAGTAGAGTGTCTAAATAATCTGCCGTATGAGTTCCATGTCGCATTAGAATCCTCTCTACTGAGGAGCTGATCAGGTAGGTAGGAGGGAGCAGGGCAGTCGGGTTCCCCTTAGATAGAAGTCCACAAGGGGTTAAATCTGGGGGAAGTAAAGAAACTTTTCTAAGATCGTTCTGTACATTTCTGATAAATTCTTTACGCCTCCTCACCCGATTAAGTCGTGCATTAAAATCTACAGCTCATACACTAATCTAGTCCTGCCCCCCTCCGCCGAGGGATTAGCGAGTGACAGTTTCAAGAGGACGGGAGGATGTAATGCGGCGCTTAAGCTGTCGGCCCCATTAAAAGCCAGATTGTTCCGCGGCATCAACGCGAGCGGCGCTCCAGTCACCCAACATTTTAAAAAGTTGATGGTTTTTCATAATGCAAACAAGCAATGCTTGTATCTCACCCCTGAGGAAAATCACTTTTCACACTCGTGTGGCTCCGTCTCTCGTTCTTAAGCACCCAGCGTTTTTTTTTCTTTATTTTTTTTAAAGGCTGCTGGGCTGATTAATCCCAGAGGTGCGCCTAAATCCAGCTTCAAATTAGCGCCACAGAAATGAGAAGTCCTTCAGCTCGGAGTGCGCACTGATTAAAAGTCCTTTCAGGTGCCAGTGGTTTACAAAAAGGCGCCTGACTTAATCCTGCTTTTCTTGGGGGCACCCTCGAATCTCGAATGGTTTTCAGGAGTTAACGGGGAGCACTGAGGTAATGACCCACGGAGCTTTTACTTCAGACAAAAGGGAAATAATGAGGTGACGTTAGGGTGAAGGATGGAGAGCCGAAGAAACTCCGCAGGTGAAAGTAAAGGAAAAGATTAAAACCAGGACTAAGCTTTAGTTCTTGTGGGGAAAAACCCCTGAAGACTGAAGGAGGGAAAATGGTGCAAATTCACGACTGGCTGCTTTAGCTTAAGAAACCCCCACAAGACATCAAAATAAGTTCGGTGCCCAGTAATTAACTTTGGTGCAACCTCTGGCTGGAACGATCAGCCGACCCTGCAGTTCTTTTCCCTCTCTGCGTTTCCGACAGCGTCCGTATCGTGCTCCCAGCAGGCGGCCAGCCTCCGTAACACCATTACAGAGCCACCGCGGCCTCGACACTTAAAACAGTTTGGAGTTGGGATCAAACTTTTATCTGCAGTATCACTGGCGCTCCGGAAAAGGTCATTTATTTTCGCATTGGTCAGACTAACCGAAAGTCTGAAGTGCAATAATAGTGACTCAGATCATGCACGTGCCTTAAATAAGCATTTACCCCCTCTTTACCCCCCTCTTGCTTTTGTAACATGCACAAAAACATTCACCCCCCTTGTGTAGGATTTGGTTGAGCCACGTTTATCAGATGTTCTGAGATCCACTCAGATCAGGGGTTTAAATCTTAGCCGGTCGGGCGTCTACACAGGCTTGATTGGATCTGCCTGAGGACGTCTAGCACTTGTCAGTGCGCTCTCAGCTCCAGTCTCAAGCCTGGATCAAATGATATTGCGACAGGAGGGCTATCCGGCATAAAAAACTCTCTCCTTTGCCAATTTCTAAATACGGAAGCAGCTGAAAGAGGTAAAAACGCAGCTTTCTACCAATTTATTGTAATCAATCTGTCTTCTGCTGCTGGGGGAACCCTGATTGCATTCGAGGTGGGTATATTTCTGCTCACACATCCTTAGCGGAACCCTTTTCCACCCGATCACAGTGTTTGAAGACCCCACCTACATAGTCCGGTCATCCCGCCCTAGCAGAAACTTGCCCATTACCGGTACTGCCGATGATGCCCGCTAGATGGCGACCAGCCGACCGGTGGCAAAGGAGTTCAGGATCTCGGTGCTGGTGTGCTAGCAGAATATCCCCAAGATAAATAAATGTTTATGTTCCTGAAGGTCCATGAGTCCAGGTTTCATCTTTAGGGGGGAAAAACAGAGTTATTTATTTAACTTTAATTATATATGATCACCTTTATGCCACCTAAGAAAGATGAAGGTCCATGTTGAGTCCGGGTTCCTCCTTTAGGAGTTCTTTCTCGCTTCTCTTGCCCTTGGTTTGTTCATTAAGGTTTTTTTCCATATTATACATCACGGATGGTCCTGCCCGCTTGCAGTTTGAGGCCTAGAATGTCAAGGCATCGCTTTCCAATCTGTTCGTTGGCCGGCGGTCCTGTCAGAGCGTCTGCGCGCCGACACCCAGCAACCGTGCTCGCACCGGCTCTTTAAATATAATCTTTGGTTTGGATTAGACCCTAATCCTCCAGAACTCATTAGGAGGCTACATGTTCCAATCTCCTCTGCAGCGCCTGTGAAATGGTTTCAAACCAAACCAGCTCTAAATCCTTATTGGCACAAAAGCAACACAGGGGCAACTGATACGATTCCGCGTACGTTATTGTCTCTGGTGAGATACAGCAGACGTGATTTCTGATGCTCCTCACCCGACCGCCACCCCATCCCCGCCCAGATATAAATGATACCTTTCTGCTGCAGATTTGGGTCTCGTATTGCAGCCCCGCTGTATATTTCAGCCGGCGTGTGAGGTACGTCTGATCCGGCAGCGGTTTGAACCCATTGATTGGCGCTATTCTTGAGAGAGAGAAAGCTAATCTGCCAGGTCACAAAGAGCAAGAAGAAATCAGCGGCAGCTTCTCACTGATGTATGCACCGTGAACATGAAAAAAATAATGATAATGTAGGGATCAGGAGCACCAGAGGCGGTGGAGTACGTCGTCTAGTCCAGTCTGAATACAAATCCACACAATAGATGGAACATTGGAAACGTGTTCATTCATTTTTTACGAGCTGATAACACACGGCCGGCTTTCAGCTCCAGAACAGCTTTAATCCCTCTGTGAATGATATGAATGATCTTATACGGGACATAAACGGTTTGCGGTGGGATGTTGGAGCATTATTAAGGGAGAAAATCTGTCAGTTCCTTGGATCATAAATGAGATTGAGATATTCTTTACAATCTGAACTTCTTACAAGGCCTGGATAATGTTTGCATATGGTAATTTAGAACCTGAAATGAGCTTGACTTCATCCTTAAACCTCTTTAGAAGCGAGTGTTTTCACCACAGGGAGTCACCATAGGGTAACTCCCCAGTGCACTAAACAATTTAAGACAAGCATTCTGCATTGAAGGCATCCTTAAGCTTCCTTTAAACACAGATGGATCTAGACGTATAGAATCAGCTCTCGCATTTATTAGTAAAGGTTTGTAAATAACAGACATGATTTGGGATCTTTGTAAAATCTGTTCAGTGGTTCTTATTATATTCTGTTGTTTTTCATGGGATTGATACTAGTCTGTAATGCCGCGTTTATCCCTCTCTGTGAGCTTCAACTCCATGATGCTGTAATCAAGTCTTTAAAAGCCTCCAGGACTGGAGTTCAGAAACGCTGGTGTTGATGGTTTTTACATTTTATCATCCAGTAAACTGAACTAAAAAAGGCTTACGTCAGGGTTTGTTAGTCACTGTGCCTGGGATTACAAGTGAGTCGTGGTGGTTGATGTCATTATTATTATTATTATTAAAATATTATTTTTTTTATAGTGTCAGTGGATGTTGTATGTATGTAACAAGTCGTTTGTCTGATGTGAGCTTTTGTAACAAAGAATCTATCTATCTGTCTATCTGTCTGTCTGTCTGTCTGCCTGCCTGCTTATTTGTCTGTCTATCTGTCCGTCTGTCTATCTATCTATTTATCTATCTGTCTATTTGTGTGTCTGCCTGCTTTTCTGTCTGTCTGTCTATCTATCTATCCATCCATCTATCTATCTAGTTGTCTATCTGTCCGTCTATATCTATCTATTCGTCTGTCCATCCATCCACCCATCCATCTATCTATCTATCTATCTGTCTGTCTGTCTGTCTGTCTGTCTGTCTGTCTGTCTGTCTGTCTGTCTGTCTGTCTGTCCGTCCGTCCGTCTGTCTACCTATCTGTCTGTCTATCTATCTGTCTGTCTATCTATCTCTCTATCTACCTATTTGTCTGTCTATCTATCTGTCTGTCTGTCTGTCTGTCTGTCTGTCTGTCTATCTATCTATCTACCTATTTGTCTGTCTATCTATCTGTCTGTCTATCTATCTATCTATCTATCTATCTATCTATCTATCTATCTATCTATCTATCTATCTATCTATCTATCTACCTATCTATCTACCTATCCGTCTATCTATCTATTTATTATTATTAGACTGATTTTAATGATGAACTGTTTTCCAAATGAATGAATATCAAAAGACAGAAGCGAACCCAAACGATGGATAATCACAGACAGATCAATCAGACATCAACAGTTTGAAACAATGCGGTTGTCGTTCATGCTTTGCAGAAAAGCAAATTACACGTTGCAGCCAATTAGCGAGAGATAATGAAAGTTTTTTTTATGAGAGCAACAGCGCTGCTTCTCGGAAAACCAAAATATCCTCGACAAGTACGATTTATTGTACAAAGATGACTAAAATCCTAATATAGAAAATGCATGTGACGCTGTAAAATGCTCTAAACTCTCTAAACAAAAATAGAGACATCTAAAAAGAATTAAGATTTACAGGTGTTGTACCCCCACCCCCCTGTCCCCAGCTAATTGTTTTTTATAGTGCAGGCTAGAGGTAAATAGAGTAGACCTATTTGGAAACATCCTCATAACCTCCTGATAATTCTAACTGATTTGGATACTGATTTGGGAACATACAGCACATTTACTTCCCAGGTCCAGGTCTGTAGGGCTTAAAATAAAGCCCCAATTTTAATGTAAGTGTGCTGCGGTAACAGTTTTGAGCGGACTAATCTATGTAATCAGAACCGGCCATCCAAGAGCACTTAATCCAGTTTATTACCACTATAGTTAACATTTCTGTCAAACATAATAAACAAAGCTGTTAGAATGAAGCTAAAAGCTCACACGCTACAGGAATGCACTCCACTTTTATGTCCTTGTGAATTCCTCTCTAACCAGGCAGGAGCGTTTTACCCGGTAAACACAAGGCCGTTCTTTGCATTCTTGGCGCTGAAAAACCATACAAATTGGGCCGAGTATTGAATGTACGAGCGAGTATGTAAACATTCGGTATGCCATGAAAAAATATCAGCGTGAAACTGTTACGTTAGCGTAAAATGAGCAATCATTTTCCTGTTTGCTAAGCACAAAATGTAAGCTTAAATCACACTCGGCTGCAGCCAGGTATCACACAATGCTGATGCTGCATGGTCCTGCTGATAAAAATTTCACTGTGGGGTGAAAATTAACCAGGACTCATGCAGAGACCCTCTGATGGGCATCAAAGGCGTGCACAGGGTTTTTTTTTTTTTAGGTTTTACCAAGACCTGAGGAATTGATCCAAAATAATGTCAGGAGCAGAATCGATTCATCAGAAGTAACACAGCCAATAGATCTGAACTGTGTAAACAATGCTTGTTTATAGAACCATCTAGTACAAGGATATTTAGGCAACTAAAATTTTAATAGCAAATTGGTTCTATTTTGTACCTTTATTTTTTTTAAGACTAGTGGTTAAAAATAGCCAATGAACCTACTGGCATTTTTGGGGGGGATTGGGGGCTGTACATGAGAACTTCACCTTCACAGTAGATCATAACATTCTCTATGAACTGAAGCTCACTATAATTACAGCACTGTATTACACGCTCGCCTTTATATTCTTTGTAGAACCATCTAGTGAAAGGATCTTTAGGTAATTAAAAGTAGTTCTTCAACAGCAAGAACTATTTTTGATTCCATTTGGTACCTTTATTATTTTACTAGTGGTTTAAAATAGCCAATGAACCTACTGGCATATTCTTTGAAGAGGGGCTTTTTACTGTAAATCTATGTGAGAACTGAACCTGGGAGTCTGGATCTGTACTGAGACTTTTGCACCATGATTACCTACTGCACCCTCACAGTAGATCATAACATTCTCTATTAACCTAAGCTCTCTGTAATTACGGCACTGTATTACACACTCGCCTTTATATTCTTTATATAACCATCTAATAAAGGATCTTTAGGCAACTACAAGTAGTTCTTCAACAGCAAGAACTATTTTGCGTTCCATCTGGTACCTTTTTTTAGACTAGTGGCTCTTAGCAAATGCACCTACTGGTATTTTTCGAGAAAGGGAATGGGGGGCTGTACATGAGAACTGAACCTGGGAGTCTGGATTTGTACTGAGTCCCTTAACGGAACCCTTTTCCACCCATGCCCTCTGCACAGGTGCCTCTATCTGCCAATCAGGGTCCTTACACAGCATTTGAAGACCCCATCCACATATTCCAGTCATCCCTCCCTGCAGGCACTGTCAATTATGCCCACCAATGGTGCCCAGCCGACCGGTGGCAACGCCGAGTTTCGAACCGAGGAGTTCAGAATCTCTGCGCTGGTGTGCCACCTGGGCGCTCAAAAACTATTTTAAATTCCATATGGTACCTTTATTGTTTAAGACTAGTGATTATTTAAAACAGCCAATAAAACTACTGGCATATTTTTTGAAAGGGAGGGGGGTTAGGTTCTACAGTATATGTACTGTATGTGAGAACTGAACCTGGGAGTCTGGATCTGAGACCACCTACCGCACCGATCATCACACTTTTTATCCAAAGCGACTTACAGTACTATGGCAGTATACTGTCTAAGCAATTGAGGGTTAGGGGCCTTGCTGAAGGGCCCAACAGTGATAACCTGGCTGTCAAGTACTAGTCCAGTACCTTAACCGCTAGGCTACAACTGCCCCTCATAACAATTTCCATGAACTGCATTACACACTCTCACCTACACTCATTATAGTGTCGCCAATCCATCTACTGACAGGTTCCTTCCACGTTTTTAGGACCCTCAAGCTGTTGGTGAAAATGTTAAAGAAAACCAAATGCATTCGGCCATCTGAGATCAGAACAGCATGTCCAAATCCTTATGCACCTCCTCTCGGTCTGTACTGGACATCTGGTAAAACCCTGCGAGTGGCTCTGCACACATTTCTGTGAACAATTCAGTGGGTGTTCCATTCTTCTCCTGCACATTTAGGAGTGATCTACCACCACCATGAGATCTACTGCCTGTAAGAAAACCCATTTTGCACTCATATTTACAGCTGGAACCTTCTGGCTGAGAAATGAGAAACACCCTGCTGGAAATTCTCACGAAACTGCAACCCATCAGCAGCGGCGGCTGTTTTCCGAGTGCAGAACACTTTTAGGTTCGCCGTTTGTCTCGCTGGTTTGTAGAAGCGGCCGATCTGATTTCAATTAGAGCGAGTCACATAACGGACATAACGTTTTAAGCTTATCTGAGCAAGGAATCATAAATGTTGTCATAAAAGTTTATGATACTTATCAGAGGTTTACATATATAAAACATGATATATAGAAAACAGATGTGTGTAGAGCCGTTTGCGATTTCTTTCGAATTTTAAAGTCGCCATCAACAGTCTGGCCGAGGCCGCTGTGTGTCTGCGCTTACGTGGACGCTCTTATCGCCCATCCAAATCATAACGATGCCACGGCTTTGCGTTGATGAATCATAGGCACCCAAACATGGCTATAAAAATTCTACTCCATCTACTGTTATGGAAATATCACCAAGTTTGGACGTCATCATGCCCTGTGGTAGGATGCCACCTTTCCAAAACAACAGACCATCTTCTAAATCTATTATAATAATGTGGGAACATCTAGAAGCAACCGTAGCTCAGTCTTGAAGAAGTAAACCATGCAGACTCAGAACCTGAAGGGTTAAATCGTGTAGAAAGTGTTTGTCCTTTGTTGCAACCCAGTTCCACACTGGGCCTGTTAGTTCCACTGTTCGTTCCAGTCAACGAAAATCTCAATCCAACTGGCATACATTTACAGCTTTGCAGGAACAGTTTAGGGAATGTCCTATCCTGTTCCTGCATGGCAGCGCTCTGTAAGAAATGGTTTGTTGGGTCTGGTGTAGAAGAACTTGTTTGGCTTGCACAGAGCCCTGACTGGAACCTTATCCAAAACCTTTGGGATAAATTAGAACACCAACTGTGTGCAATCAGTGCTTGACTGAAAATGAATATTCCATCATTTATTAGAATTCAAAGGCAAGTGGAGTCTGGTATAGTGGCACACAGGGACCGATACATTCACGCCTATAGTTTTGGTTTTTGATTACGGACGTGATGTTCAGTGATCAGACACTGTTACTTTGGTAATGCAGGCACTTTGAAGTCGTTCTAATCATCACCAATTCGTTAGGCTTTATCCACAGTGTAGATTACACCTTCCCCATAATTAAAGATCGCTGTGTCTTGCATCTTGATTGTTGGTGATCAAACCACTCATCTGATGAGAGTGCTAATTATTATGGCACTCACGGTGACAAGTCAGCATGTGAAGTGTTCATTTCTCAGAATGTGCAAAGCTCTGCAAAGTACCTGCAAATCTCCCCGGATAAGTGCAGACACGTGGGGGAAACGACTGGAAAACCGTGCAGTTAAAATATGAAATTTAGGGCTATACACAGACCTAGGGTTACAGAATTTGAGCACAAATTCTTACAAACACCTCAAAATCAAGCAGAAGAACGATTCCAAGGAGTGACTGCTGTTATAAGTTTGCTGTGCTATAAGTTTGCAAGGTGTACATTTACCTTACAAGTGTATATAAACTGTTAACCTGTTTACTGGTGTGACCACTATGCTTTGGACCACAAGTTTTGCTCCTGGCATGGAGTTGCGTCAGAATCTCTGGTGTGGTTCATAGTTCTACATCTTAACAAGCTATAATATGAATCCTAATGAATCGTACAACAGATTTCGAGCAGGACCGTTAACATATGGAGCGTCTGAAACTCCGTCGACCCTCTTCCACGCTCTGACGGAGTGTGGTGATGCACAGGTGCTCCGGTAACCCGCTGTGCCCTGTCCTTCTGAGCCGCAAACATCCTTCTAACTCCTTCAAACATTTCCACAACGTTCTTTACCTCCAGCTCTGGGGACACGGAAGGACACCAAATAAAAAGTCTGGATATTTCGGCTACTTCTTTGGTTTTCTTTTTTCTTTATGATGGAGTTGGTCCAAATGTGCTGCTTTGCCATTTTGGTTCATCCCAACATGCTGCAGCCTGCCAAATGGTAAAAGCATGATCCATCAGCCTAGAGAACATGTTTTCACTGCTCCAGAGTCCAATAGCAACATGCTTTACCGCACTCCAGCTAATATCTAGCATTGTGCATTATGACCCTATGCTTACATATATCTGATGGGCCATGGAAGCCTAATCCATGAAGCTTTAGACATGCAGTTGTGCTGACATTGCTCCTACAAGCAGTCTGGACCTCACTAGTAAGTTTCCCCACACTTCCAATCCTAATTTATAAAAGGTGGATGGGTGTCCACATACTTTTGGCCGTAGTGCATGTGTACTTTAGGTGAGGCAGGAGGCAGGAGGCAGGTTCTGTATTCTTCCTGTGCAGGAACAGAACATGAATTTTCCAGCCTGTGATTTGGCCACAGTTCAGTCACAGTTGCATTGCAGCCTGCAGCGAGGAATTGTGAATATAAATTGAATATTTCATCACGTTGTGGTCACACTATAGAATGGACCAGTGGACTATAGATTTTCAGAGAGGAAAACAAGAGAGGACTTTAAATAAACGTCACACGGTGGGCACTTTAGGTGCACACACAGAGTGTGAAGGAGCTGGCCGAATCTGTGCTCGATATTTCCACTTATATGTTAGATATAGTCAGAATTTCATCTTTTACACCCTGTTATCCAGTTTTTTAGTAATGCATGACTGATGTTGTGGTTTTAAAAGTCATGTAACACATAAAGTCTTATTTATACAATCTTATAGATGTTTTAGGAATCTTCCAGCAACAAGGCTGGAAGGCCTCCTGCCTCCTGCCTCCTGCCTCACCTAAACTTTTAATAATGTTTATGAATTAAATTGAATATATTGTGTTATGTTATAATGATTATATTACGATGGCATGCTTGCTATGCTGCTGATTGTTGGACCTGATTATGTATAGGGACCACAATGGAAATAAGTCTATGGACTTTTTGTGTTATCCCTGACTGTTTCAGTTTTTTATAGGAGGTATTGTATCTATTTATAAAATATGAAATGGTTCAATAAAATCAAATCAAATCAAATCAAGGCACAAATTATGACGGCTAGACGAATGGTTCAGAGCGTCTCCAAAACAGCAGGTCATGACATGCACTGATAGTGCCTACCAGAACTGTTCCACAGAAAGACAAAGCTCATGGGTGCCCGATGATCACTGCAACACGTGGGGCGCAAAGGCTAGCCTGTCTAATCCAGTCCCACAGATGAGCTTCTGTAGCACAATTGCTGAAAAATAGAACGCTGGCTATATTAGAAAGGTTTGGAACATTATTAGGAAATGAGAAGTCCGATTCATGGAGGCTCCACTTTGCAAATTACAGCTCTTAAAGGATCTGCTTGTAATGTCTCGGTAGCAGATAACAAAGAACCCCTTCAGAGGCCTTATGGACTTCATGCCTCGATGGGTCAGAGCAGTTTTGGCTGCACAAGAAGGACCAAGAGGGAACGTTAGGCAGGCGGTTATGATGTTATAAAATAATTTACGTCTTTAATCCTAGAAAAAGTAATGTTGTGACTCTTTCAAAACAACTTGTAGATGACATTGACTTGTGAAGAAAATGTAAATACGTTAACATGGTTGATGTAAGCAGCAGTGTAAATATTTTGTGGAAGAGTTGAGTGGTCATGTGGAAACGTCGTGAATTCCAACTCATGTTTTGGCAGAATTAATAATGTAGACCAGAAGATGTGCAGCATAAATGTGTTTCTGAGAAATCTGCAGCAATGACCTGATGCAATCATGTCAACGCCGACCGAAATCTCATAGGAACGTTCCTGCACCTTGTGAAATCCATGTCATAAATAACTGAGGTTGTTCTGAAAGCACATGGATCCTGCCCAGTGTTAGCAAAGTGGTCTGTGGCAGCGTTGCTTCTCTGCATTTTAAGAATTCCCAAGATCTTGCCACAAAAAATCCCAAGTAACTAAAAAGACAAAATTGTAAAGATTTATATAACGTATTTCACAATTATTCATGAGTTAACTGACAAAGAAAAAGCGGGATCATTATCAGCATTAATATGTACAAATTGCAATATAAAAACATATATTAATGTCCTTCAAACCCAGAGAGTGTCTAATCTGATTCACTACCACTATCAGACTCTGAAAGTCCGGTAACAACATTAATTGTGACGTCATTTTCTCACGTCCAAGAAAATGTAAGTAAGTAAAGAAGTAAATGTACAGTAGCTGTAGAAATGGCCAGTAACAACCAAAGGTTATTATTTAGTAGTAGTACGCTTAGTCATTCCATATTTAATTGCATGCAGATTTTATTTGCTTAAGTGCAAATTAAAGATCCCAAGATGGCTAAGTGGGTAGCACTGTCACCTCACAGCAAGAAGGTCCTGGGTTTGATCCTCAGGTGGGGCGGTCCGGGTCCTTTCTGTGTGGAGTTTGCATGTTCTCCCTGTGTCTGTGTGGGTTTCCTCCGGGTGCTCCGGTTTCCTCCCACAGTCCAAAGACTGGAGATACTAAATAGTCCAAGACTGTGTTTGATATAACCTTGAGAACTGATGAACCTTGTGTGTAATGAGTTACTACCGTTCCTGTCATGAATGTAACCAAAAGTGTAAAACATGACGTTAAAATCCTAATAAACAAACACACAAACTTGGCAAAATCTCCAAATCCTAAAATCTTGGGAAAAATCCCAAGGAGAGGCAACACTGGTCTGTGGAGTAAACATCAGAGCAGGTTTTGTAGTAATCATTACATAAATCTTGGTAATTAGAAAGGGTGCAGGTTTCTTTCTTGCTGCTCTAACTGGATTTAAAGTGTTGAACTCGCAATACGATTGTCAGATTCATCAGATTCTAGTCGAACAGCAGCACTGTCTCCTCACAGCAAGAAGGTCCTGAGTTCGATCCCCAGGTTCGATCCTTTCTGGGTCCTATCTGTGTGGAGTTTGCATGTTCTCCTCCGGGAGCTCCGGTTTCCTCCCACTGTCCAAAGACGTGACCGTATTTGACATTAAAACTTGTGACCTGATGAATCTTGTGTAAGGAGTAACTACTGTTCCTACGTGTGTAAAACATGATGTTAAAATCCTAATAAATAAATAGATAAATAAATACAGTGGTACCTTGTAACTCAACGTCCCCTAAACTCAAAATCTTTGAAACTCAACTCCCTTCGTGGAGAAATTTGTACCCTTAAACTCCATGTGTTCAGTTTGTTTTTAAAAATGTATTTATTTAGCTTCAAATTAACAATGAACAGTCGCTTTGTTCAGCGCTCGGCCTGATCGGTGCAGTAAGACATCATCAAAGTGTGAATATGGGACGAATCTGCATTTGTGTGGAATAACCATCAGATTCACTCTGAATGCTCCACGTGTATCTGTGTTTATCTGGATTTCACTGATGTCAGTAACGCGTTACTTAGTAAAAAAGTACTACATCCGCCATCTTACCAACGTCAAGTGATGACGTGAGGACGTGATGACGTAATATCACCATAGTTACAGACTCATTACAAACCCCACTCACCAACATTTTGGATATTTATCGTCTTTTTGTTATTTATTTGTCTTTAAAAATTTTTATTTTATTTATCTTACTTACACTTGTGAACAGAGGACTCCGCCATCTTTCTTGTTTCTTATTCCGCTTCAATCGCCTACGCAGCTCCAGTTGCATTATGGGATACTTTAGCGGACCGCATTATATAACTAATAAAGTAACTTGTAATCTAACTTAGTTACTTTTAAAATCAAGTCATCAATAAAGTAACTAAGTTACTTTTTAAAGGAGTAATCAGTAATCAGTAATCAGATTACTTTTTCAAGGTAACTATGCCATCACTGCTGGATTTTCCTCACTGTTTCACTTTTAAACTTGTGTTACAGCTCGAGCTTCTGAGAATATGTAAGAATCAGCTTTTTATTTCAGTATTTTTATGTTATATTTGTATATTGTATATTATTTTCAGTGTATAAGTGTCAAAAACAACCCCATTATTCGACATGCCTCAAATATATGCAAGTCCACGAGACCATGGAACGCATGAACAGGTTTCCCATACCTTGAAACTCAACGTTTTTTAAGCTCAACGCCACTTCCAGAACCGCCTGACGTCGAGTTCCAAGGTACCGCTACACTCCATCTCCTCCGTGACTCCTGAGTGATAGAGATGCGAGAGCCCACCAGCCAATCAGCGGCCGAGTTTAAACTCCGCCCCCTCACCCCTCAGAGAGCCGGCGATGAGGCGCGCGAGCGGCACTCGCGACACTTTCTCTCTCGCGCACATAACGGACGCTCAGTAACGGAGTACCGGACACTAACGGTTCCTCACGGTGAGTCTCTCTAACTTAACCTTTATATAATTCACTTATTCACACACTTAACTCCTTAAATCAAACCTTATTGTACTTTTACACCTAAAACCGGAGAGAAATCGGAAAGACATTCGTTTATCGGAGCTTAATCAGCTCTGACTTTTGGTGATGGGTTTGTGCGCTCGAGCCTCGGACGTTCACTGAGGTAAAAATCAGTTATCACGAGCTAACACCTAAATATCAAAATATACCTTGTTTTACTCTAATAAACACGCCTAAATTTAAATAAATCACTTGTACGAATACGTATACGTATATATATTTATTTATTTTATAGTAATACGCTAGTTCGGTCTTGTAACTGTACAGTTATCAGTCAGAAGTGTTCATTTATGAATAGCTGGTTAATACACTGTAATACACAATATGTTTATAAGGTTATTAAAATAATAGCAATAATCGCATCTATTTATCACTTAGCAGTTATGTTTTATTAAAGTATTAAGTTCTTAATACACCTTTACCTCACAAAAGCACAACAACGACAAATCAAGCCCTAAATGTAATAATACTAATATCTAATATGAGTTCTATACATTTTAACACACTTAAGTGAACTAATATTGAATTAACTCTTACATGGTTGAAATGACACTTTAAGACATTTTAAACTTAAAAATGTGGTATTAATACATGTGTTTATTTAAATTAGAATAATGTAAATGTCAAACACAGTATTTCATGCACTATTTAACTAGTATCCCAACTAGTACACTAGTAGTCCAACTCTAGGTTAATAAATTAAACATAAGCATGCATCAGCAACTCCAACATGACACAAGTGACAAGATTTATATGTTTATATGTTCATTTCAAATTCTTTAGGTTAATAAAACTAATTGTTAACTCATTCAGTCCCAGGATCATTCGGTGGATGCGGGGTTGCATTCCTCACTTTCAGGCTGCACACCTTTCTGATTAGTTCTCTCTAGTTACTGAGTAACTCACCGTAGGCCGTGTATTACATGCTGATAGATGAGTAATAGTTGTGAGTTTACGGGGTTAATTTAGCTTTAAATGATAATTTAGCTCTCATATCATCTCACTTTCATTTATAGGTTGAATTGACATTTATATTAACCTGTAATGTTGCATTACCCTGAAATTACACATCAAACGCCTACACGTGTTAATGGAACTGTGTGAAAGTGAATTATCTGTGGGTGTATTTCTGTTATAAGTTTACATTTTACTGTATGTCATCCAGCAGCTGCTGTTTGTATGCATATGGCTCGACGTGCCCTGGAGAGTGCATGTCAAAGCTGTCTTAGGAATAATATAAAAATACACACTCATGCTTCGCAAAGATGAGATTTTTTTTCAGCTATTGTCACGCCTGAGTTGTGTTGATGTATTTACGCATGAGTTGCACCAGATTTGTATGCATGTCTTTGCAGGAAAATAGGCCTTATGCAGGACAGTGATAAGCCTCCCACCACCACTGAGTTGCCACTGTTGGGCCCCTGAGCAAGGCCCTTATTCTCAATTGTTTGAATTGTATTTAGTCATAATAGTAAGTTGCTTTGAATAAAATTGTCTGCTAAATGTAAAATGTAGTGTAAACTCACTGTATAAAGAAGAGAATCAGTTTAAATCTGATGTTAGACTCACCCCTTGTTTGATAATATATAATTACTGTTATATAATTATAGTAGTAATGTAATAATAGTAATATAATAACATTAGAAAAAACATGAAACATACTCTCTCTTTAAGTATAATGGCCATTGTCCCATCATAGTGGGTTTTTTTTTTTCAATACAATGCCACTGATCTCCTTCTTATCTGAACAGTGGTAGCTCAGTTCTTAGAGTACTGGCCTAGTAATCAGAAAGTTGCTGGTTCAAGCCCCCCTGCAGTCAGGTTGCCATTGTTAGGCCTAACTTACTAAATTAGCTTGGATTGCATCCAATAATATTTGCAAGTTGCTTTGGATAAAAGCCTCTGCTAAATGTCATAAATATAAATGCTGCTCAGACTGACTCACAGTAACTGAGCCAACTCTACAATCAGTTTATGCGGAATGTGGTACTTCGGTAATAGTGGCAACATGGTCTTTTTTTCTCTGCACTTTACCCGCCGTCTACACAAGACATCAGAGCCTTTCGAAAACGCTGGCATTTACAGCATCAACACTCATGCTCTCTGCTGTCTTCTAAATGGTGATAATGATGCAGACAAGCTGGTTTATAATTTTGTGCTTGCTAAAGTTTAATTTCATGTTTACATCTGTACATTGTCATACAGAGGCACCACAACACCCAGTGTGTAGAAACGCAAACATACACATTTTACATCATATATGAGGATGTATTATCGCCACCTATTGGTTCCTAATTGCACCTTGAACTTCTTGTTTACGGGTGACCCTAGATGCATCACAACCACGATCTGGACGAAGCAACCAGAGATGCATTTGTTTATTTATTAATTGTCGCTTTTACAATGCTCCATCCTGGTCGAGGTCTCGGTGGGTCTGCGCCAGTCCATTACAATGACATATTCAGTTAACATATTTAGTCATATTCAGTTTTCAATTTAATGCTGATGAATCTAATACAGTACCAGTGAATTAAAGAGTTTGGATTATTAGAAAATTGCAGCATATGTGTTAATTCTGCACTATAGGTGCTAACTTAGCCTTTAAGGTGTGTTAATGCTAATAGTAAATTCAGATCTGTATGTGCCAAAAAACTTCGAACTGTGTTAACAGAGTAATTAAGCTTTACTGGAGTTAACACTATCAACTAAGAGTTGATTTAAGGATAATACCCAGATTAGTTTTTGCAAAGTGTTTATTCTGCACTGGGGATTTTGTTGTGCGTTCTGGATATCTCCGATAATACTCATAGTTATTTGATAAATGTTGACCCTGCCAGTGCCCCTTTTCTCTGAAAGGTGGACTGTTTAAAATAGGTAGTGGGCAATACTAAGCTGTGGTCCAAAACCAGTAGGATTACAAAGTCATGGTCCTATGGTCTGTAGGAGTGTGGGGGTCCAGAAACCATCCGGTGTTTATTTTAGAAATAGCATGTGAGCTGTAATTGTGACTACTAAATTACACCAATGTTTATTTCTGGACTTGTGCATTGATGGTTATTTAAACAAGAACAAACAAAATTAAAGAGATTTTTTCAAATGATAGCTTGTGCCTGAGATTATGGCTCCGGAGAGGAGTGAACACGTGTAAAGGCCTACTGAGAAGGCCCAAGCTGCAGCCCCAAGTATGCCCAAAGATGAAATTTGTTAAATGGCCTGTGGAATAAAAAGGACGTGATACATAAGCACAGTTTGATGTTTATGTATGTTCTAAAACAGATGAGTAAAATTATAATCAGAGCTCAGAGTTTATTTGTTTTTCACTGGAATACATGGACACAAAGCTCTTTAAATGGATCAGAAGAAAACAAGACAATCAGTAAATAAATAAAATAAGATAATGGCATAACAAGATATAATCCTGACAGATAATTCCAACACATAGCGACACTGATTCTTAATACGCTTATTATCGCTAGGCTCTCTTTTTTAATGAAACAAGTTTGTACCCACAACATGCATCGGAAGTCATACAGTAACCTAATTGTCCTTTTGCTTACCTCTAACGGGGGCGGCACGGTGGCTAAGTGGGTAGCACTGTCCAGGTGGGGCGGTCTGGGTCCTTTCTGTGTGGAGTTTGCATGTTCTCCCCGCGTCTGCGTGGGTTTACTCCGGGAGCTCCGGTTTCCTCCCACAGTCCAAAAACATGCAAGTGAGGTAAATTGGAGACACTAAATTGTCCATGACTGTGTTCGATATAACCTTGTGAACTGATGAACCTTGTGTGAAGATAAACTACCGTTCCTGTCATGAATGTAACCCAAAGTGTAAAACATGACGTTAAAATCCTAATAAACAAACAAACAAACAAACCTCTAACAGGGCCATCAAATCATACTTTTATTAGCTTGTCCACTAAATTACTGCAACAGTGCGATTGCCCAGAATCCTCATTAACTATTCATAACCATGTTGGTTTTATAGTTTAATCCTAATGTGGATGTGCAATTTTCTGGTATAATGATTTGCTAAGTAAACCAACAGGATATTTTCTAAATTATGAAATATTATATGAACATTTGAAGTGTCTTACTAAAGACCGCCAATGGAAGCAAAGCAAATTCAGGCATGCCCAAGCCTATCAAGTGTGAAAATGCCTTTAGATTATTCATTTTGTGCTGTACAGAATTTTGTAATATGAATTAACTAAGTGTTTAGGTATATTTCCTGTATAGGCTGGAAAGAAAACAAAAATGGTCCTTTTACGCCTAGGGAAAGATCTCCAGGTGGTAGATGTAATATAAGTACCACCAAAAAACAGATCTTTCATAAATAAGGAGCTGCTTAAGTGCAGGCGTGAGGTCAAGCAAGCTTTACTTGGCTTTTTTGAGACTGCACAGGCTCTGTACACATGCTCTGTTTCAAATAGAGTAATTCTGCTCTGCTCTTCTACCAAGTTCACACTTTGTGACATAATTGCATGAATCACACTCGGCTTACTGAGTAAATTGCCCATTGGGTATGTAAAAATAAAAGCTAAAACTGCTTGTTCCAGGAACCTGGGCTATGTTTTTTTGCTTCAAATTTAAGTATCTATAATATTCCCTGCAGGTCGAGAATGCCATTGCCATTTCTTACTTAAAATGATTGATTTTTTTTTAAATAGCTGAAAGTGTTCAGTAATCTACCTTCAGAGATTGCCTGTATGCAAATGCGCACTTTTGTGTGCTAATTAGATCAGCGGCCGCCGTCACCTGACATGACAATGGCCCCTAGTCAGCTGCGTTTGCTGCCACTGATGGAAGTGGATAATGCTGATTAGCCGACACCTGTAATTAATTTCACCCCAGAGTGATCTATGAAACCGTGTCTACCCCCCCCCCCCCCCCCCGTTACGTCACTAACGGACTTTTTCGTGGCTACTGCAATGTCAAGAAAAGAGCATTTTAAGATAGCGCCGACTGAACTCGTCACAAATGCCAGCAAGCATTTTAATAAGGCAACTCAGATTCCAGGGCACAAGCTCAAGCTTCAAACAGAATGTTCCAGTGCTTCAGGAAGCCATGAACCTGGGTTTGAAAACCGGTTGTGCATGTCTGAAATGTTTCATAAAAAGTGTACATCCCATCCGTTTCTGTTTCCAATCTATCAGCAGAAGCTTGTTTTGTGGATTAGATACTGGTATTCGTTACAAATGTACTAAAATACCAAGCGATCGAATTTTCCAAGCGGAAATTGATGATAAATCGGCTGATAATAGAGCTAGCAAACAAACCGTCTCCTCTCAGTATCAATTGGTCTCCTCCGGTTATCAAGGATGCTTTAAAATTGCATCAGTCATCCTGCTTTCCATTCAAGTGGGTTGTGCTTTCTAGATAAAGTCTGGAGACAGCATAGGGACAAAACGAGGGCCCATTTTTTCTATACAAGTTAGGCAAAAAAAGGCTTTTTATCTTTACCAGTACTAGTTTTTTTATATGCCAGGTTTGTGGCAGTCCAATACACTTTTGTGACGGTGCCATAAACCAGGATTATTGCTGATATTGTTAGTACTTTTACAACATAAATAAGACCATTGTTATTGTGACAACATTGTTCTTTAGTTCATTTTATTCCCAGTTGTTTTATTTATTTTCCTTCTTTTTTCTATTTGTCATTTCTCTCAGGCCGTAGTTTTTAATGTGGCACTACTGTCACAGTGGATTCATTAGCATTCCACCTGTAGATTGTGATATATGTTTCTGCAATATTTTGGAATACTTTTGCAACACAAACAAAATATTAGCTTATGCCTAATCAGTCAAAATACCGAAGCCACCCAATATAACAACATTCATTTATGATATGTTTTGCCTCCAGGTCCTAATGAATGTAATTTATTAGACCGAAAGGGAACCGATGCAAGAGCACTGGCCTTATTATAAGAAACATAATGAATATGGACTCCAGTTCTTTCATCCTCACTGCCCCTATAAGAGAAATAGCCTTTGGGCGGCTCCATACCGCTCACATCAGACAAGTGCATGAGATGACAGGGCAGATCACAGACGAGGAGTGAAAGAACTTTGGTGGGAAATTGGCATTGATGATGAAAAACAAACATAAAGCGGAATTTCAAACGCATAATGAATATTTCTGTCATCCTGAGCCGTGTGCATTAGAATAAATAAGAGCAGAGCGCTGAGCACGGATGGAATATTGATCACTCACATCCTGCCGTGACGGAACATTTTCTGTGAACTCATCAGCGTGAATGTGATTCATTTAATAAGCTCGTGACGAATATGACCTCCGACTCTCTTGGTTCTACATAGTAGATTGTGTGACCCTGGGGCCAGGCAGTGATTGAGCATTGTATTGTTGATTTACATTGTGAACAACAGCTTGATTATTTCACTCTTGTCTGTGTCATTCAGTTTTTACACTTCGAAGAACCAGATTATCTGTGTTTAGTAGAGATTTAAGGGTCACTTCAATGATGTGGTGCATTATTCTTTCCTTTCACGACAAAAGTGATTGTTGTATTTGTTTTTGTCATGTTATATTGTTGTAATAATTGGCAGGAAACGTGTGTGCATTTGTCATTTCCATTAGTGAAAAACAAAGCAAACAGATTTGATATTTGTATTTGGACAGCTTACTCACTTTGCTGCTGACATGCTCATCACAAGCATTGCTTTTAAATGATTACTTTTTGATTCTTGCACGTGTCTTCCCTGAATTCTAAAAGATTAAGATGGTGGGTGGTTTGTTGGGGTCCGCTGATATACACCAATGCATTTGTTTGTATCTGATTTAAAATGATACTATCAAGTAAACAGCTTAATATAGATCGTTACACGAGGAACGTTTGAATACTACATTTTACTTAGGGTGGATGCTCTGGGTGGTCCGCCTTAAATTTAACATGTCTGAATCACGGTTGTCCTTCTCGGTGTGTATTTTGGATGAAATACACTCCTGTGGGTTCATTCTTTTGCAGCTCAACAGAGAAAATGAGCGGGCACCATTCACTGACGTACAGTTTGGCGGCGACGTTGGCACAGCCACACATGACAGCTTTATACTTTAAATGACTCCTACACCACAGAACTGAAGTGAACTTATGAGAAGGAATGAAAATAACGTGCTGTTTGGGACAGAAAATGTATTTAGTTGAGGATTTTTGTGGCTTAGGATAGCAGAAGCAATTCTTAAGGTAACATTCATCTGATCAACATGATTTTTTGAATGTTACTCAAGTATGTTTATTGTATTCGTTATTCGTTTTTACTTTTAATTTGAGTCATGAGGTTGGAATAAATTAGTAAATTAATAATTGGAAGGTTGTTGCATCAGTTGCTTGGATTGTTTAGTCACAGTTGTAAGCCACAATGGATAAACACGTCCGATAAATGTATAAATGTAAATATTTGGTATGATTACAATTAATAGATGAGCTCATGGTGTAAAAAAAATCGAATCCACTGAGTGTGATTTGAGACAGAATGTATCATCGAAAGCACCTCAGTCCTGTCATTTAAAGATTGAAGACCCTGGCCGGCTGAAGTGACTTTTTCCTGGATGAATGGTGTAATTTATAGTAGAAAGGATTTGAGAATGTGCGGCTGCACTGATACAATCTGGCTTGGCAGCTGCAGGTTAAAATGGAGCACCCATTTTACCTGAACTACATCAATCCAGTCAATCTACTCGGTACTCTGTCCATTATTTTTAGAAGAACAAACGGAGCCAGTAATATCAGGAGTGAAATACCCTGCTATTGGATTTGCTATATGAAAATATAGATAGTAGATACAGTAGTAGTAACAGCTATGTGGCTTAAACGGCAGATCATTTAATCCTGGTGATGAGGTGAATGTGCCACAACACACAGTGCGTCAAATCCTTCTGTGTACAGGGCTGTGTAGTCTCAGGTCAGTTTAAAGTGCCCATGCGAACTCCTGTCCAACATCGAAAGCACCTATAATAGGCACACGGTGTCTTATTATCTCACATGTCTGTGATGTTTGATTGACTGTATAATGAAACGTCCCGACCGAGCCAGCCTCTTGTAATCCAGCCTACTCTAATCTCCATCAATCTGGCTTTAGCATTTGATAATAGTGCTTGTTGTAAATGCCTGTGAGGCCTGTCAGAAATTGCTTTTGTCTTTCGGAACAGGCACATTTCCAGTCCTGATCTCGTTCTCCACACTCACAGAGACTTGATAATGGCTTGATGCCATTAGTTCGAGTCGTCCCTCTGTTGTCTCCGCTATTGCAATTGATTATTCCCAAGTCAGTCCAAACTGAGAGTGGATCATTAGCGTGTGCTACAAATTACTGATTAGCAATGCCTGCCAAGTGTTTCACAACAGTGACACATTACCCTGCAAAGCAGAGTGTGTGTCAGAACACATATAGGCCAGAACCATCACAAAATGAGTGCTGTCTGAATTTGAGCAGAGAGCAGCAAATTAAGCGAGCACGCTCAGATTTCTGTTCGCTCCTTTCTCATCATGCAGAAGCTGAATGCATACCCTTGCGAAAAGAGCAAACCCACTCCTGTTGTACAAGAGCAGCAAGACAAGTGCCGACTAATAACCTGACAAGTCCAGGGTCAAAAAGTTCAGCTCTCAGAGAGCGTATCACGGCCCTCGGTCTACGCCTGCGCTAAGAAGGGGGAAGAAATCAGTCTAATCAGAATCCTTTAACCTTCATTCTCCTTGAGCAACTTCAGAACGTTTTAATTCCAGCCATGTCCTAGACGCCGCCATAGGCTTTCATTTATTTGTAGCTGTAAAGCTTGAGGGTTTTCGATTTTATTTCTGTGGTTGTTAATGTCAATAAATGTCATTATCGATTAATTTTGTTGATACATGCTTTTTCGCCTCTGTTGTGGAGCTTAAAGTCTAATACCATCATAGGGGCAGAATCAAAATGTCAGCCTATGTTGTGATTGCAATCAAGACGACTTGGAGCGAATTGTTACCTTGATTGAAAAAACGCATTAAAAGCTGTACAGAATTCGAGAAGTCGATTATTTAGGAGCTTTTCTATTTGTGTACCCGCATGTAAATCGCCCCTGTAAAGTGAAACGTTGCCTGAGCCTTTAATAGTTACAGGGCTGCCAGCGTGAAAGTGCCGGTCTGCGAGTAAAGTGTCTAAGTTCTGAGAGTTAATGGTGCTGTCAGACTCTTAAGGGCCTCGTGGGAAAGACGTGCGATAAATATCCACGACAAGCCGTGAAAAAGTTCTCTCCGGCGTCGCAGGGGCAACTCCATTAGCAGGACGTGCTCTTGATTTGCGTATTTGTCAATGAGGTGGAAGTGACGAACACACACACACAAACACTGACACCGAGGCTCATTTGCATTGCAATAGAGCATTCCAGTAGTCCAGCATAATGCTGAGGGGAAGCTGTTGACCCGTGAGCTCCCGCAGAGTTCTTCTCACAGCTCGGCTTCTTATGGCATCTACTCCTCCTCTCGCCTAGAGATCCCCAAACAAACAGCCCACAATACAGGGCTGTAAATGTCGGCGCCATACAAACACACACAGGTTAACAGGTGCTTTGTACTTTCTGTTTGAACTGTCTGCATGGATAGACAATGAAAGTCCGGCTGCAGTAGGTCTCTTGCTGCCGCAAACATCTGAATGGGAACCTACAGAACAAGGAATTTAGCAAGTGTGGTCAAATAGCGTTGTTAAAATGTGTCTTGAGCACTCAAACTACACGTAATCACCAAGGTGAAGAAGGCTGAAGGCAAGACTATTCCATATTTTTATTGTTTATGAATTGTTTGCCATGCATAAGCATTATACGCAGTGACCTATGTCAGGTAGCTGTGTTGAAATTATTCTGCTGTATACTGCCAAGTGAAACCAAGTGAAACACACCTAAACACAAGAGAGAATGATGAAGATTATGAAGATGAGGTAAATACATGGTAGCGATTATGTCACCTTACATAATTAGGAGGTCCCATCTGGTCTGGACAATAGTCACTGACACTAATTTGGTTTGATGCACATGGTTGTACTGTTGTAAAAAAAATAATTTATCATTTGGATTCATTATTTGTTCGTATTGAAAATAAGGCATACATGCAAAGACGATTAGGAGGATTGGTGAGCTAGGGGGTGCATGCCTGGGCTTCAGGATTATGCCTGGCAGACCTTGCACCAGCATCCGTGGAGTCACATGCTTTGTGTTGCAAGCAATCATAAGAAAAGACTTATTTATAATAATCTCATAGTAGTGCTTATATTGATGCATGCCCACTGGTCTGTTGTGTAGTCAGACCTGACAGAAAGCACGTTTCCTCCCAGCGTGGACGACATGGTAATTGAATATGGCCTGATTCTATAGGATAAAAATAGGAAGGGGAAAATGGACAGTAGATCTGATATGGAAAAATTACAACCAGAATGAGCAATCAGTCATCATTCTTTAGGAGAAGTGATAGTGTAGCATCCTAAGACCCAAGCAGTCTAGACGGCCCTTCCCCCCCCCAAACAGACGGATCGATGACTATGGATTACCCGCTGCGCCTCGGGGAATGACATGGACCAGCTTCTGGGCTCGCTTCGCTAGTCCACAGAGTGGAAATAGGATCAGTGTTCACGTTTGCCACCCTGACTCAATTTGCCTTTACCTGATCTTCACTTCCCTCGCCGTTCAGCATTGAGAGAGTAGGCGACCACAATCCGACGTGGCGTGTCTCCTTCCATTTTGCACAAATAAGATGAGAGTCTGCTCACACTTTCTTTCCGGAACTCATTGACTTAACAGGGGAAAGAAAAGCCACTCCACCGATCTCGGAATAAAGCTCCAGTGGGTACTGTATCAGTTCAGGCAATCAAACATTTACTCAGCCACTGCTATTCAAAGTGAATGTGAAATCGGTGCACAAAACGGAACCCTCCCTGTCTTAAAGCTTAGAAACAGAGCTAATAGGCCGGGTACCTTATTCATCATATAGAAAAATTAGAAGAAAAGTGTGACGTGTGTGCGTCGGCTCTGCTGCAGCAGGACTTGTTATTTGCCCGTGGCTGACAGTCTCCTTCTCTTGCTCCTAATTGCCCCTGTGGGACTCATCAGGAGAGCTGCGACTGTCCGCTGTGCGCCAGAACTAGCGGGCGCCGGCTACGCTCGGAGCCCCTGCCTTGCTGACACACAAACATACACACACATACCCACTCGCCAGTCTCGCCGACTCCCTGCGTCCTCTACAGGTGTCGTCGCTTTTTACACCCCCTCCTTTCTGCCTGTCACTCCTCACCACCCCAACCCTCTCTCAACCGTCTCTGCCTCTCCCAGGGGACACGGAGGGGACTGTGCCTTTGAAGAAGAATAAAAAACAAACCATTTTTATAAAAACAGGAGCTGCTGATAGCTCAAGGTCATAATGTAATGCCAGAAGTCTAAATATGACGTGGAAGCATGTAGATTTTGTTAATCAGTCTGTAGCTTTGTCCCATACTGCATAGTTATGTGCTGTTAATAATTAATTTTGAGCGTGCACAATTGTCTACATCAAAATACCAACAAACGTAGACCAGGAAACAGGATACAGACGACCCACTTATGTGTTATGAGTGATAAAGTAAAGCACAGCAAAGTGTCCTAGTAAGGTTTTGGGCCATTACAAGCCACCAGAACAGCAAATACACAATGAAAAGAACCTCATTTGGTGTTTGAACTGGGTTGAGGTCGGTTTACTGTGGATTCGAAACGTTTTACCCATCAAGTTTTTAGCACTGCTGAGTCCAAATAACTGTGCATTGATCTGAAGTCTTTTCTCCAAGTTGGCAAGTGCACCCAATCCATGCCAGCACAATGCCCTCACAACCAACCCGAATCACGAGAGCCAAATTAAGCATACCTGCCTGTGCTGTTCTTTTGTGCACACATACAAATATAAAACTCAACCCAGTTCGACAGTCTTTGTGACTAAAATACATTCAATCTATTTCTCGAAGATGAACCTTGCTTTAAACTTACTTTTTCTTTTGCAGTCTTGATTGAACATCATTCTTAGGATTTTTAAGACATGCTACAGAACAGAACAAAGTGGGAGGGCAGTTAAAAAAGCGTCACATTTGATCTAGTGTAGCGTGTTGGAAATATCTATTGTGTGTGAAATTATTATTGTTATTTATGTGGCATGTGCAAAAACAGTGAGACAAATCTTTACCATTATGAATAATAAGTTCGTCTTGTCATGCCCATCATGTCACATATTTCAACTCGATCCGTTTTTCTTCAAACCACGATCGTAAACATCGTGCTGTATTAGCATGCGTACAAGCCTCCAAAATGATGGACAGCGTGAAGTCAAGGTGTCATGCCGAGTTTTATGAAGCGTGCGGCTGTGTTTATGAACAGCGGGGAGCTTCTCTGCTCCTCTAGCCACGTCCCTCTCAGCGGGTCGGCATCATAAACGAATGGGCAGACATTTTGTGGCGGGAGCCATGTCTGTCCCTTCTGCCACACTGTGTAACAAAACCGCTTTAGATCCAGCCCAATACACCCAGCAGCACTGTGTCAGGGGATTTGCTAGGTCAGGGAACTGTGCGAAATGCTTCCCTGGATTTGACTAATGCGCTCCCAGAGCCTTTTCTCTGGAGTTTGGACCCTGGAAATCTATAAAGACCGGCCTCCATGAACGAAAATTGTAAGGCATGGATAAAGCATGGTTCTTTTTCCTTTTCGATACGTGTACCACACACATCGCGCTCGCACGTAGGCTTTATCGGTCTCCCATGGTACATTCTAGCTCATTGAGTTTGACAGCAAATCAATATGACCCAGTATCTATTGTTAGCTCATTCAATTAAACCAATTCATAATGGTGAACATAATGGAAAGCACAATGAAGAGCTACATCAGTGTATGTATAATATGAGGGAATTCAAAAGGACTGTAACATTAAGCTTTATTTAGCCAAATCGCTGGCCCTTACACAGCACCCCCTTTACGATCACATACAGGTTGACCTGCTGTCCTATAAGACTGATGGAGAAATGTATGCAAATGTCACTAGCACTATTGTAAATCAGAACCCGGAGGCACGTAACTCCACAAAGGAAATAGTCCCCTCGCCTTTCTATCTAATTACAATTGCAGTCAACTTCATAAAGTGGAAAGCGAGAACTGACAGGTTTAAGATTAATGCCAATTAGAGCTGAGCAATGCATTTGTATATTTGCTTCCATTTGATGCACACGGATCATAACAATGTGGATAGAAAAATATCTACATACAATTCAAAACAAGATCAGTGATTTATGGGAGCATATGAGCAACAAGGAGAAATATCAGTACTAGTCTGCTATTTAAATCTGGCATCTGGATATTTTAGATCACAATAATGTATTGACAGAAGAAAAAAATCTACATTGGAACTTTGGACGAATGGGTTTTCATTATGTTTGGCAAAAACAAATACAGCATTTTAACATAGCGTCCTTTAAACAGGAGGATTTGTCAGTACGCTGTCAATAAGCAGAAGCTGAGGCATAATTGGGTTCTGCTGTAAAGCAATTCTTTAAAATACAAAAGCAATTAGCTGAAAAGATCCTGACTTTATTGTTTATACACTAAATGATAACCCGGTACAGTAAATATACTGTTATACTAGAGTAGTAAGCAGTTTAGACTGCATCTCAAGAATTTGAGCCTTAATATGTATGAAAGGATTTCTCCAGTACTAATGTGTTCATGTTTGGCTAACATGTTAATGTTATCCATCAACAAAGCACTATGGATAGCGAGTAAACGTTAAAGACAGTCTGTTTAAACAATGTGACCCTGTGATAGAGCCTTGTTTAAGGTTGCGTCTACCTTTGACATCGTGTATGTGATTACACGGTGATCTGTCTGTAACATGCCAACCCGATTGCTGACCGGGATCAGATCAGAAAGGCTTCCTACTGTTCAGATGTCAGTGCAGTGTTTGTGCAGTCTCTCGGGTTGAGTTTATTTGCTTTGCTAGATAAACAGTCTAGTTTCTCTCAAGCCGGTCCAATCACAATGCAGGAAGTTTTGTCGTACGGTACTCGGCCCCTTCAGGGGCTGTTTAATGGCCCACATGTGCAGTTTTACTTAGAAATGTGGCATGTTTGGAATGCAGCAGGATGCAGGACTTTATGGCAATAAAAAAATCTATTTCAAAGCTAATGTCTGCTATACCAGGCTTAACGAGAGGACACAGGAAATGTAGTGATGGTTGATTATTATGTGGCATGTGTAGTGGCAGAGGGCGGCCAGTGTAGCTGGTCCGTGATAATTCTTCCCGTTCTCACTAATCAAACTGCCAACACATGTTAAATAACGTTAAACATTTCTCTGACCAAATGAGTTTCGCCCTCCTCCTTTTCCCCTCTAAATCAATTGCTACAAAGTGTTTTGGTCTTTAAATCAGGCCAGCTAGAGCGGACTCGCATTGATTAATTGATAATAGATTTGCGAGAGCCATTTACTTGTTTTGCAGCACTTTTTGGAGTCAGAGGCTAATGACCGTCTCTAGAGTGAGCGAGAGCTTATCTGAGTTTTATCGCTCCTGTGCTAAATGGGCCCCAGTAGAACAGTGCGGATCTAAGCCACAGCTTTCTACTTCACGCTCTCTAAACTCTGGGACACCAATTATATAGATATCAGAGCCAGATCCTCACAGTCGCCCCGCCGAAGCGCCGTCATACGTTTCTGAGGAATGCCTTCTAATTAAGGACCGTTGTAGCCTTGATATGAGGCTCGAGTCGCCTCTAATGAAAAGGGAGTGATCCGCGCTGGCCAACTTAGTCCGAAGCCTGCACCCAATTAATTGCTCATTTTCGTTGTTTTTCTAGGTAACTGTACACCCAGCTGCTAGCAGAGAGGACTATGAGGGTGGCAGCTACCTTCACTCAACAGAGCTTTAACTTGGGCAGGTAGGAACGAAGAATTTCACTCGGATCAGACAGGATGAGGACCTGGACCGCGCTCTTGTTATGGGCATGGGCGGCCCATACTGCGGACGCCATGGCACTTTTTAAAAGGAGAGGCGGAAAGAAGGACGTATCGTGGGGAGAGAAGGATGAGACTCTTTTAAAGCGTTCTAAGAGAGGATGGATGTGGAAGCAGTTCTTTCTGCAGGAGGAGTTCACCGGAACAGAGTATCAGTACATCGGCAAGGTAGGAAAGCATTTGTGTCCATTTATTTAGCAGCTAACAGGCTAAACACATTAGCAGCATGAAGATGTGTAGATCAAGTGGTGATGTACGATTTACACCGTCCAACAAACCAAGTTGATCAGCCAAGACGTTGTGTGGCGTTTGCTTCCTTTAGCCTTAAGCTTAATGTATTAATTCCTTCATCTTCAGTAAGCACTTAATCATGATCAGGGTGATCAGGGTCCTGGTGAGTCCAGAGACTATTCTGGAAACACTGGGTGCATTCTGTCAGAAAGACGCCAATCCATTGCAGGGCATCACCCACAATTATTTATTTACTTATTCACACCCATTGGGAATTTATTACAGCCAAGCCATATACTATGTTTTTGGAGGCGAGAGGAAACCAGAATACCCAGTGGAAACCCACAAACCGCTCCCTATGAAACAGGCATGATGAAAGGGCGGTAGATAGTAAAGTAATCATGCGTTTTGTTTATGCTGGGGGTTACGTTATGTTCAGGATTTTCAGCCACACATCGTTAACCAGTGTGGGGCGTCTTTGTCCTCCCTAAATACATGGTTGGACGAGTTCGGTGTTAAAAAAACTCCAGTAGACTGTACAGAACTCTGACCTCAAGGTAATTGAACAGCTTTGGGATAAATGAGAACATTAATTGTGAGCTCGGTCAGAGCTACATAAAAAACTGAGATTTTTACTGCTACTGTATTATTTCTGGATGGTTTTGTTAACGATGACAGGTTAGCTTTCAATTTTAATTTGGTGTGTCAGTACTGGGTTGTTTGTTGCATGTAAGTGGTCGTAATTCTTTATTTCTTTTTGCCGGCGCTGACATGTGAACGCAGGATCAGATCAGATAACTCAGAAGACAGTTCAGACAGGTGAAAGTTCTGAACAAGTTTCATCATCTCTCTTAATCCTCAGTCTCTCGCCCGCCTCCTGTTATTAACTAGCACTAGACGAAAGATGAAAATGTAGGCTCAGTGATGTTAGCGTTTCTTCAGCAGAGCTCATGCCAGGTTGGAGATGAGGGAAAGGAAAAGAGCTCAGGTCTTGGACTAATAATCAAAGATTTATGATTACCCTTTGCTCAGTGTTTCTACAAAACCGTACTTTCATGTGGGGTGTTGGAAGCCCATAATTAAACAACCCTTTCCTCTGTATACACGAGAAGGATATACAGGAGGATCATGCATACTGTTAAAATAAGTATTAGCAGGATCTAGGGTGGGCTTATAGGATTATAAAAACAATTTTCTGACCAAACGTGGGATTGTGATCGTGATCTGGGTTTGAATCTCAGCAGTCTACACAGAGATGATCGGTTATGTCTGCGGTGGGTGGCCGAAGCCCTGCAATTAATCGGCGCCCTGTCTAGAGTATCCCAGTGTTTCCAGGTAAAACCTGGACCTCACTGCCCTGAGCAGGACAGATCAACTGATGCAAATGAAATGAAATGCAAGGTTGTAATGATATGCATGTTAATGACTGAATACATCTAGTAGGATTGGGATTTACCTCTGCACTCGGCTGCTTTAAATTTTCTCTCGTGTTGAAGTCAAATTATTACTATATTTTCCAAATTGGGTTATTAATCAAGTCGCACAGGCAGCACATTAGCAAGCAGCATAAATAATCGCTTCAGTGACACAACTGATCTGAATTAGGAGCAACATCGTAATCATGATGCTTTACAGATTCTTCCTTTTAACTGAAATGCTGACTTTAAGTGTTGGTGTGTGTGTGTTCCTGTAAGAGGACTTTGTTCAGGTGTGGTACTTGGTCTAAAACGTATAAGAACCCAGACGAACGGCTGGATTGTTTGTCTGTATATTCGATTTGGCACATTTGATTCATGATGGTTCCCCTTCCTGGCACAATCCTTCTATTATCCACTCATGGTGCATTGATATGTGCCCCCACAGTGGTTAAGTTAATGTAACACTACACACCTTCTGTGTTTATCTTCTGTAAGCCAAGCCTGAGATTCAAACCCCTGGAACTCTCTCTTACCATTATGCACACATGCTCACTAAATTGTCAATCCGTTCTGACTGGTGAAATTCCATGGTAGCAGTTTAGGCACTTAAAAACACCACGATTTTCTATTTAAAATTGATTAATCATTCAGTGCTACTAATGAGTGTTTCATTTTTCAAGCATTTTACCTTTTAAAACATGACATGGGTCTTTGCAGAGTGGATTGGAGAATGAATTCTTAAGATAAATGCTGAAAGTGCTTCAAGAGGAATAAGTGTGTGATCGAATACGTTTTTTTCAGAACACAGATTTTTAATGTGCATTTTAATTTCATTTGCAAAAACCAGGTGTGGCGTATTTGCAAAAGCTTTAAGACAATGATCTACCTGAACATAGCAGCCCAATCAGACTGAAAGTAACCCTAATTCCTTCATCGGAAGTAGTGGCTTTAGACAATCGTGTTCACACCTTTAGCATTTAGAAGTAAAAAATTCCCCTCGAAGCTTTCTTCTCAAACTAACCTGGTGGCTCGTGAATTACAAGACATGCTTCAAACGTCTCTTGGGATGTGAAGGATAACAGTGTTTGATTTTGCTCCGAAAAAAAAACGAAGCAGCGCACAATGAGACAGCAGGTGTGGATGGCTCTGCCTCTAATGAATATGTATTCACCTTGATTGCACATTTGATGTTTCTTACTCTCATATGATAAGCAATCAGAACTCAATTTCACCGGAGCTCATCTGCACATATTGCTCTACGGTACATGCACGGCGACTTCCTATTTTCACTCTTCATTTTTATTGTCCTGATCAGCAGAAACAGCAGCCGCCAGAATGAATCAGGCTACCGAATGCGTTTCAATATTTAGCAGCGTTAAGACGTAACCTCAGAAATGACTCCAATGATATCTCGTCTGCTGCAGCTTCACTCCGATGTGGATCGAGGCGACGGCTCGGTGATGTACGTCCTGACGGGCGAAGGTGCCGGGACCATCTTCGTGATAGATCCGAACTCGGGCGATCTGCACGCCACGCGGAGCCTAGACCGAGAAGAGAAGCCGTATTACAGCCTCAGAGCCCAGGCCGTCAGCAAGAAGAACGGTGTACCCCTCGAACCCGAGACAGAATTCATCGTCAAGCTTCACGACATCAACGACAACGAGCCCAAGTTTGAAAAGGAGTTATACCTGGCCAGCATCCCCGAAAGATCACACGTCGGTAAGCGCTTTATTCATTGCTGGTCTCTTTTAATATCATGTCCTTTACATGCATGTAAAAATGCAGTGTGAGCAGCAGAGTTGGTCAGTACCAGGGATACCTGCAATCAAAAAAGTGCTGTGATTAATTGATTGAAAGTTACGCCACCTAGCGCATGCTGATCTCTTTCAGCTGACTGGTTAATGATTATTTGACTACTCAGGCCCATCTTCTGCATATATACAGCACACTGTCAGCTAAACCAACACCAGCCAGGTTGGAATGACGTTCATAATTCTTCTACAGAATAGTCATAAAGTCATATTTTTGCATTTTGTATTTATTTATTCTTATTAAATAACAGGCTGGTTTAGAAGCATTTTGATTGAAACTCACAACACAACACAGTTTTAACTGAACTTCACTGGCCACAAGCCAGACTGTGGTTGAGAATAGCAACACTGCAGAGGCAGCGAAATGGAAATTGTAATGGAGAGAGGAATAGACCTCCGCCTAAACGAACCCTATATCTCTCCTTATAAAATCCTATTATGGTGGCAAAACGGCGGTTGAGATTACAAGAAACTCGACATCAATGCTGAGAAGTACATTGCAATTCCTGTAACTTCCATTCCAGTTAAAGGTTATTATTTCGGCATTATGCATAAACAACACGCGTAGTGAAGATACGTGTTTATATTTAGAAGCAGCGGCCTACTGTGTTGTTTGCAATAACGGTAAAGGTGAGTGTCGTTTACTGTGGTTTTGCACGCATGTGTTGAAGAGATGTTACAGTAAATGTCTTAAACAATTTTTTGTTTGTTTGTTTGTTTCCTAGGTACCTCAGTTATCCAAGTCAAAGCCCACGACGCAGATGATGAGATGTTCGGTCTAAGTGCTAAACTGGTCTACAGCATTAGCCAGGGTCACCCATACTTCTCAGTGGAGTCCAACACAGGTCAGCGATCATCCGAACGGCCTGTTATTATAATCAGAAAGCATGTGTGTGTGTGTATTTACTCATAAGAAATAATTACAGAGAGAGAGAGAGAGAGCGAAATAAAGGGAAAGAATTAAAGGTAGAGAGAGCACTTCAGTAATGCGAAAGGTTGGCATTATGTCCTTCCTAATAGAGCACTTTAACTGAACAAACTCGACACAGTTTAATCATTCTAATGTGCACCCTGGACCCTCTCCAGCCCAACACAAACACAAAAGCTCCTGTGTCGGACTTACGGCGCAGCTTAACACTAATATGCTTCAGCCCAGATGTGACATGGATCATGCGCACGTAACATCATAGTACATGATGTATAAGGGATTTGGGCTGAAAAAGGGATACGCATTAGAGTGCAGGGTTAATCTCCGAATGTTTTTTCGCTGCTCAGCACAAGCAAAGAAACAGCACAGCATAGACTTCAGGCTACACAAATGACTGGATTTGCAAGCTGCTATATTCTGTGCCGGAGTAGATATAGAGCACAGCATTTTTAAGACACAGCAGATGCACCATTTTACACCCATCTGTAGCAGTTTGATCATCATTTTCTCTTTTTATGTGCATTGTCGGTTTTTAAGCGTTTCTAATACACTAGTACACAGATTTGTTGGGGGGGGGAGTTTATTCAGCTTTACAGTACAGTGCACGCTACACCGCCGAGTTGGTTTTGATCAGTCGTACTTTGGTCACAGCGCCGGTCACAACTACACAGTTGAATGCTGATAAGGGCGGTGACAGATCAGAAAACCTTTTTGTCTCTTGAAAGTAAATTGTGTATGCGAGTACTAAACATAATCTGAAAGTAAGAGGTGAACTGACTGCAAATGATTTAAAAGCAAAAACTGTCAATTCTAAGACTGTTATTATATCCAGATCTTATTGCATTATGATAAAACACATACAAAGCATTGAGATTTAAACATTAAGATCTATGCATTGAGGCCTAAGTACAGATACCTAAGCATTGAGACATGTGCATTAAGATACAAGCACTGAGACCTAAGTGTAGAGACCTGTGCACTAAGACCTAAGTGTAGAGACCTAAGTGTAGAGACCTAAGTGTAGAGACCTAAGTGTAGAGACCTAAGCATTGAGACATGTGCATTAAGATACAAGCACTGAGACCTAAGTGTAGAGACCTGTGCACTGAGACCTAAGTGTAGAGACCTAAGTGTAGAGACCTAAGTGTAGAGACCTGTGCACTGAGACCTAAGTGTAGAGACCTAAGTGTAGAGACCTAAGTGTAGAGACCTGTGCACTGAGACCTAAGTGTAGAGACCTAAGTGTAGAGACCTGTGCACTAAGACCTAAGTGTAGAGACCTGTGCACTAAGACCTAAGTGTAGAGACCTGTGCACTAAGACCTAAGTGTAGAGACCTGTGCACTAAGACCTAAGTGTAGAGACCTGTGCACTAAGACCTAAGTGTAGAGACCTGTGCACTGAGACCTAAGTGTAGAGACCTGTGCACTAAGACCTAAGTGTAGAGACCTGTGCACTGAGACCTAAGTGTAGAGACCTGTGCACTAAGACCTAAGTGTAGAGACCTGTGCACTGAGACCTAAGTGTAGAGACCTGTGCACTAAGACCTAAGTGTAGAGACCTGTGCACTGAGACCTAAGTGTAGAGACCTGTGCACTAAGACCTAAGTGTAGAGACCTGTGCACTGAGACCTAAGTGTAGAGACCTGTGCACTAAGACCTAAGTGTAGAGACCTGTGCACTGAGACCTAAGTGTAGAGACCTAAGTGTAGAGACCTGTGCACTGAGACCTAAGTGTAGAGACCTAAGTGTAGAGACCTAAGTGTAGAGACCTGTGCACTGAGACCTAAGTGTAGAGACCTAAGTGTAGAGACCTGTGCACTAAGACCTAAGTGTAGAGACCTGTGCACTAAGACCTAAGTGTAGAGACCTGTGCACTAAGACCTAAGTGTAGAGACCTGTGCACTAAGACCTAAGTGTAGAGACCTGTGCACTGAGACCTAAGTGTAGAGACCTGTGCACTAAGACCTAAGTGTAGAGACCTGTGCACTGAGACCTAAGTGTAGAGACCTGTGCACTAAGACCTAAGTGTAGAGACCTGTGCACTGAGACCTAAGTGTAGAGACCTGTGCACTAAGACCTAAGTGTAGAGACCTGTGCACTAAGACCTAAGTGTAGAGACCTGTGCACTGAGACCTAAGTGTAGAGACCTGTGCACTGAGACCTAAGTGTAGAGACCTGTGCACTGAGACCTAAGTGTAGAGACCTGTGCACTAAGACCTAAGTGTAGAGACCTGTGCACTAAGACCTAAGTGTAGAGACCTGTGCACTGAGACCTAAGTGTAGAGACCTGTGCACTGAGACCTAAGTGTAGAGACCTGTGCACTAAGACCTAAGTGTAGAGACCTGTGCACTAAGACCTAAGTGTAGAGACCTGTGCACTAAGACCTAAGTGTAGAGACCTGTGCACTAAGACCTAAGTGTAGAGACCTGTGCACTGAGACCTAAGTGTAGAGACCTGTGCACTAAGACCTAAGTGTAGAGACCTGTGCACTGAGACCTAAGTGTAGAGACCTGTGCACTAAGACCTAAGTGTAGAGACCTGTGCACTGAGACCTAAGTGTAGAGACCTGTGCACTGAGACCTAAGTGTAGAGACCTGTGCACTAAGACCTAAGTGTAGAGACCTGTGCACTAAGACCTAAGTGTAGAGACCTGTGCACTAAGACCTAAGTGTAGAGACCTGTGCACTAAGACCTAAGCATTAAGACCTAAGCATTAAGACCTAAGCATTAAGACCTATACATTTTGTGTAGAAATCACGTTACATACAATATGTTCACATCTCAGATTTTATATATTGGCTGCATGCAGTCTGTTACCAGCAGCTCCATACTATTTGCCAGCAGTTCGGCGCTAATGCATATCATTTAAATAATTAAAATGCATAATAGCTCCCCTGTTTGCATATAATAGTGTGTGCAGAATTCAGCATAACGCCACTGTTGGTGATCCGGTGCGTGCACTGCACAGGGAGTTTCTGCTCAACACCCGATCTCTCTTCATGCCACCGATGTGCGCATAGATTAAATAACATCTCATTTGTTAATTCTCTGTAATTATGTAAATCATTGACAAGGCAATAAAACGAGCGCAGCGTAAAAAAAAAAAGAGATTCGAGTGAAATTGGTGTTCGGTAGCACATCATGACTAGAATAGTGAACTCGCTACCTGCAGCTGCATCCTAGTAGCGGCTGCTGATGCCAATTATAATCTCCACAGCAACACAAGGGTCAGAGAAATGCGATGAGCTCTGCGCTGTTCCTACACACCCTGGTTTTTAGCCATGTTTCCATCACAACTATGGATTTTAGCGCTATCCCCCTGAGCCTCATGGTAGCACGTTCATCACTGTGGTAGAGCGGGTACAGCTTTACACAGTCCCCGCAGCACATAATAATAATTACCACATTATGGAGCGTTTACACAAAACAGGATGCAGTGTGTGTGTGTGTGTGTGTGTGCGTGTGCGCATCAGTACCTGACTGCATCAGCTGAACCCATGTTTCCTCCAGGCGTTATCCGGACAGCCCTGGGGCCAGCAGACCTGGACAGGGAGCAGAGGGAGCATTACCAGGTTGTGATAGAAGCCAAAGACATGGCTGGCCAAAGAGGAGGCTTAATGGGTTCGACCGTGGTTAACATCACCCTGACGGACGTCAACGACAATCCTCCTCAGTTTAAACAGAGTAAGATTTCACCACGCGTTACCACAGTACAGCTTTACTAACACACACCGCTGATTCGCTGCCGTTTGCTGAAGATTCGGCCGATCAAGCTCGTGGATTTTCGGTCGGTGTGCGCTGCATAGGGTGAAGACACCGCTGGCTCATCTGGATTAAATAAAAAACAAACAGCATGTTTGTCTTGGATTCAGACCAGTACTCAGAATAATAGCCTATTTATAAAAAAATAAACAACTAGGGCGAAAGCGGTGCAGTGGGGTCCGGGGTCCTTCCGTTGTGGAGTTTGCATGTTCTCTACCTTACTTTCTTGCACAAATTTTCCATTTTGTGCAAGAAATCGATACGGATGTGAGGAAAAATAGTTCTTGCAGACAAACCAGAGGCAAGGTTTGATCCCAAGTCACCAGGGTTCTGCTACACCACTGTGCCCAATGTCTTATTTATCGTGCGGCGCAACTTGAAACCTGATTTATGGACAAACAGGCTAGTTTAAAATGTCTGATGCACCTACGTAGGTTTGTGCAAGCAGCTGATGTGTGCGATCTTCTTCCCTCAGGCGTTTATCAGTTCAGCGTTCCTGAACTCAGCAGGCCCGGAGCGGAGGTGGGCCGGGTCCAAGCCTCAGATGCAGACATCGGCTCAAACGCGGAGATGGACTTCACCGTGGTGGGTGGAGACGGCATGGAGATGTTCGATATAACAGCTGACAAAAACACCCAGGAAGGCATACTCGCCGTCAGAAAGGTAAAGACCGTTCCTTTGAATCACCTGCTGCGCTCGCAACCCCGACTACCATCTCATTAGAACGATCCATGCTGTGAAATAATGACTTAGCTCAGTGCAGCTGCCACCCGCGTATTGTACCGAGCACACAATAACGGCTCATTGTTTTCCTCCTCTCTCTCCACAGCCTCTCGATTATGAAAAAAAGAAGTCGTACTTGCTGCAGGTTCAGGTGCGCAACACCCACCCGGATTCACGCTACGTTAGCGTGGACGCCAGAGACCTCGCCACGGTCCGCGTCAACGTGGAGGACGTGGACGAGCCCCCGAAATTCGAGCGCCCCAGCTACGTGTCGGAGGTTAAAGAGGACGCGGCTCTCGGCACCGTGATCGGGTCGGTCAGCGCGGTGGACCAGGACGTCCACCGCAGCCCGGTCAAGTAAGAAAACACCCATACGTCCTCACTAGATAATGCGCGAGCCTAATTATAGATCACGTACAGTTAAGAGTAACTTGGAGGAGCCAATTCACCTTCTGCATGTGTTGGGGAGGTAGTACCTGGTGACAGCTTGAAAACGTACTTGACAGTACTCAAGTTGTTGTGTGCCATCCACACTACCTGCTTCGTGTTCTAACTAATCAGGCACATAAGTATCAACACGTCACACATAATAAATTATCGCTGCTACGCCGCAATATTACAGCTACAGTCAGAAATAATTCACTTTTTCCAACATTGTGGTTTAATTTTCATCAATTTCTCCTGGCAAATTGTCTCGAATTGCCCAAAATCATGAGAATCTCGCAGATAGACCTGCAATTTCAAGTCAGCAGATTGTCTAGGCCATTTTTGCTCAATGTTGCCCAGATTAGATTTAATTTTATTCATTCTGTCCTAAAGATTTAAAGTATTAGAAGGATTTTGGCCTTTGCAAAGGAATACGGATGTTGCCGTCTCAACATGCTGCCGCGGTACCTGTGACATTTATTATAAATCGGCTGAAAAGTTCCCTGTAAGGTTGTAAGCACCGAGCTGTCATGTTTGTATTAGTTGCGAACAGAAAAACAAGATTAGTTCATTCATTTTACAGTTAGTGCTAATAAAATGCTTTCATTCAGTCGTATAAGGCGTAGAGGAAGGAGTTTGCACCGCAGTGAATGTTAATTTATCCATGTGTGCCGAAGGATTCATCTGATTGTTCAAGCTTCTCACAACTACCTGAATGACCTTCACATGTAGAGCCTCACTCCACACGTTTAAAGTGGTCACAAATACGACCTGAGCCTGAACATGTCCCTGTTGTGTGCGCTTTTAATTTAAAAAGCCTCCTTCGTTTACGAGAGCTCATGGAATTGATCAAAATGAGCTTTCATTATGAGAATAAATGAAGATATTAGAACTGTCCAAAGCCCCCGATGCTGTAGCTGATCTGCCTCTGCAATGAATGGCTCCTTATTTTCTTCCCTCTGGAGGACACGGTAAATAAGAGCAAAGTGAAGAAGTGCAATTAAAGAGCCTTAGCAGACAGGGAGCAGGACTTCAGGGCAGGTAATTATTAGGCATCCAGGCCAGCGCCGGGGTCTTTCTAAGCATCAGAAGGATAATTAGGAAATGGAGCGGTTCTTCTGAATGATTGCGTCTGAAAGAGCAATATCGCGAGCTCCCGCTGAACCCAGGACAAACGTGCGCGAGCCGCGAGCGGCCTTCGTGCTCCGTCAACCTAATGGCTTCAGCTTTTCCGATCCGTCACCGATTCCTGCGTTCTCCAGGCGACTGCCCATGCACGGTATCAAACGCGAGGTCAGCTCGTACGAAGCATTTCCCGTCGTTTATTATGCACGGCAACAGCGGTCCTCGCCTTTGATTGAGCGGATGTTGTCGTTTCCAGGTACACGATCGATCGGCACACGGACGTGGACCGGTTCTTTAACGTGCACGCTGGCAACGGCTCTATATTTCTGCAGAAGCCTCTCGACCGCGAGGATCTCGCCTGGCATAACATCTCCGTCATCGCAGCAGAGTTCAGTAAGTCACACACACACATGATGTTGCCGTTTATACTATTTGTTTAGACGGAATCTACATGTACGCTCATAGCACGCGTATAAAGGGTGTTTATCATATTATTTTCAGTTTTGTCTATTCAGTTTTAAGTCCTGGCTCCACGTTTGTGTAAACTGTGTTTTTATGTACATTGGTTTATGGTCAGCAATGCTGGAACAGGAAAGGACCTTGCCCAAACTGTTATCACAAAGTGGAAGCATATATTTTTTCAGTTAGGCGCAATATAGCAATATAAAAAAATCCCTTAATTCATACCCCACACAATCAGAAGTCATAGTGGGGTGCTTTATTATTATTATTATTGATATATTTTATAGATTAATCTTATATACTTGTGGCTGCAACTTGTGCTCTCAATATTAGTACCTAAGATAGGTGTTTATATACTTTTGACCCTATAGTATTTATGTAATATTTATGTGTTAGTAAATTGCCACTCTAGGCTGGCACATGTTTAACCATCCTCCGTCTTCGCAGATAACCCCCAGCAGACGAGTCGAGTCCCGGTGTACATTCGAGTGCTGGACGTAAACGATAACCCGCCCGCGTTGGCGTCCTTCTACGAGACCTTCGTGTGTGAAAACGCCAAAGCCGGTCAGGTAAGGCCGGTCTTCTCGGACGTAAACATCCTCTCGGGGGTCGGGCCGTCAGTCTAGACACGAGATACGGCGGGGCGAGAGACGGGCGCGCGTGTGGATTTAAAGCAGGCCGTTTGTTAAACAGTACGTGACCTCTGTGGGACTCGGCTCCCGCGGACGGCGATAGGGATCGGCGAGGAGTATTCCGACTCGGCGGATTAGACGCCGGGACCCTTTCCTGTCATGCTTGATGAGATTAAGTGTCACGGCGGATGACAGGTGCTGTCACTTATCACAAGCGCTTTATAATAACTGGCCCGCTATCCTTCAGTGGCTGAGTCCACAATCCTCCCCCACTGTCTATCATCACACAACGCCATGTCTGGATCACCCTCCGATGAGAGGTCTGCTTATCTGCCGGGTAGTTTCACTGCTCTTATAATCCCAACACTTAACGTGTAAGAGCTGATCTAGACGTTCCGTATAGTCATGCTGCGTTCATATCATGATTAAATGGTCCCGTTTTTAGTTTCTTGTGTTCATAATATTATGTTTTTTTGTAAAAATGTTCATCTAGCAACCAGACATGAGAGTTACTGTATTAGCCAGCAGTTAATAATAATCTTTTATTTGTACAGCGTTACGCTCACTGTCCATTTTATCAGCTCCACTTACCATATAGAAGCACTTTGTAGTTCTACAATTACTGACTGTAGTCCATCTGTTTCTCTACATGCTTTATTACCCCCTTTCACCCTGTTCTTCAATGGTCAGGACCCCCACAGGACCACCACAGAGCAGGTATTATTTAGGTGGTGGATCATTCTCAGCACTGCAGTGAAACTGACATGGTGGTGGTGTGTTAGTGTGTGTTGTGCTGGTATGAGTGGATCACCTCACTGTCACTGCTGGACTGAGAATAGTCCACCGACCTAAAACATCCATCCGACAGCGCCCCGTGGGCAGCGTCCTGTGCGCACTGATGAAGGTCTAGAAGATGACCGACTCAAACAGCAGCAATAGATGAGCGATCGTCTCTGACTTTACATCTACAAGGTGGACCGACTAGGTAGGAGTGTGTAATAGAGTGGACAGTGAGTGGACATTGTGTCTGATCCACTCATACCAGCACAACACACACTAACACACCACCACCATGTCAGTGTCACTGCAGTGCTGAGAATGATCCACCAACCAAATAATACCTGGTCTGTGGGGGTCCTGTGGGGGTCCTGACCATTGAAGAACAGCATGAAAGGGGGTAACAAAGCATGTAGAGAAACAGATGAACGACAGTCAGTAATTGTAGAACTACAAAGTGCTTCTATATGGTAAGTGGAGCTTATAACAAATAAAAAAATAACAAACCTCCCCTAATTTACACCCCACATGATCAGAAGCCAAAGTGGGCAATTGTTATTATTATTATTATTATTATTATTATTATTATTATTATTATTATTATTATTATTATTATTATTATTATTATTATTATTATTATTATTATTATTATTATTATTATTATTATTATTATTATTATTATTATTATTATTATTATTATTATTATTATTATTATTATTATTATTTATACTGTACATATTTATTGGAGTAACTCTGCTGGTACATGAAGGTGGCACAACCGCTACCTCTATTTCTTTCTGGCTACGAGGAATAAGTTATTAAAAATGTAATGAAACAGTCGCCCGGCAGTAAACCGACTGACTCACACTTTGACTTGTATATAAAATGAAAAGCTGATTGGTACCCATTGCAGCCTGGAGGGAAGTAAAACAGGTCAGGCAGAGTGTGGTCAGTTGCAATGCCTGACAGGCAGAAACACACCGAGCACCAGAGAGCGGCTGATTAAATTGTGGACGCGTCCTTGAGTGAGGCATTTAACCTCCACTTGCCCTTGGTAGCCACACAAGATAACTCCAGGCTCGATGGCTGAGCTGGTAGCTAACCTACCGATGAGTCCGTGAGCGTGTAAACAGTCGTAGGAGGGAAATACGTCACGAGAAACTATCACTGTACGTTACTGCAAAGTAAATCTGATTTACTGAAATGATTTGTGCAAAACAAATAGTGCGGCTCATTAACGCTAATGTAATTGCTTTGTATATGCTATACTAATTAGTACAAAGTACACAATAGCCATTAAGGACAATTTAGCTGTTGTTTATCATTTAACCGAGCAATCCAGTTTGATTTTACAGCGTTTATAAAGACCGTTTGTCAATGATCTGTCTCAGAAAATACAAACGATAGCGGCGGTGGATGCAGACCAGCCTCTTGCCGGGCACCGCTTCTTCTTCACCTTGGCAGAAGAAAGCTCTGTGAAAGCCAACTTCTCAGTGCGGGACAATGGAGGTGGGTGGCTCTCTGCTCTAACACACCTTTCCAAACCTGCTTCTCTTTTACTCCCTTGGATTCATAACCACTTCAGCTTTGCAGACTTGTGTGTATCTGAGCTCTACACGTTCGTACCTCCGACAGATAACACCGCCGGCGTCTATACGCGCCGAGCCGGCTTCAGGCGCTCGCAGAAGAGCACGCACCCGGTGGCCGTGGTCATCTCGGACGGCGACTTCCCCGTGCAGAGCAGCACGGGGACGCTGACGGTGCGCGTGTGCACCTGCGACCGCGACGGCAACATGGAGATGTGACGCCGAAGCACTGAGCGGCTCGGCCGGACTCAGCACGGGGGCGCTGGTGGCCATCCTGCTCTGCGTCCTCATCCTGCTCCGTGAGAATCTTTTACTTTGTTTTCTTTAACTGAAAATATTAAAAAAGGGGGTGGCGGAAAAAAGTTTGTGAACCCTCTGAAATCACAGCTGAGATTTTAATAGATTTTCTCATTAAAAAAAAATGTTTACTTTAATTTTAAGCACTGCTACGGATCTGTGATTAAAAAATAGACTTTTTTGTTTTGTATTTGGGCGGCACGGTGGCTCGGTGGGTAGCACTGTCGCCTCACAGCAAGAAGGTCCTGGGTTCGATCCGAGTTCTTTCTGTGTGAAGTTTGCATGTTCTCCCAGTGTCTGCATGGGTTTTCTTCCGGGAGCTCCGGTTTCCTCCCACAGTCCAAAAAACATGCAGTCAGGTTAATTGGAGACACTGAATTGCCCTGTAGGTGAATGGGTGCGTGTATGTGTGTGCCTTGCGCCCACTGAAAAGCTGGAATAGGCTCCAGCACCCTACCGCGGCCCTAATCGGACGGGCAGATAAGAAAGTGAGTGAAACTCCGGTTACAATCTGCCGCCTATCTATCTGTGTAAACGTCCGGCTGGCTGATAGCACCACCCCGGTTCTCAGCGGTAGCGCCTGTAAAATAAACATTTATCTATTATTATTATTATGAATAAATAAGAAGTTTATAATCAGTGAACGAATGCCACGGATGATCATTTGATCGCAGGATGCTCGTCCTGGCTTGACCCTCCTATTAATCTGGGCTTGGGACCGGCACTGAGGGTGCACTGATACGTTATATGTGCCCCCCCCCCCCCATGCACCTTCTGTATTCAAGGATTCAAACCCCAGGAACTCAAGCACACATCACCATTAGCACACACACACACTCAAAAATATGTTTATTCATTAATCAGGTAATGAGTTGCATAACTAATGAAGAGCCAATTAATAAGAGTGCGGGAGTAACAGAGAAGGTCATTCGATTTACAGATTAAAACAGGAGACAAACATCTGCCGTTTTAATCTTTTCTCATAAGATTAAATCTGCGAGATAAAGGCTACGATAACATGTTACCACCACGGTATTACCTGATGCACTGCTTCTGTAACCAAGGCTACTGTGGCTTAGGAAACTTTCAGGGGGATTGCACTGGTGCTGTACGCTAACACTGTCATAATCCGCCATCAGCCCCTTCCGAATTTCCCCCGAGGTCTCCAGTCAAATTACCGCTCTCCGCTAGCAGCAGATGCATTCTGTTCCTCCGGCGTTAGCAGTCTGATCGTCACTCCGTCTATCCGTCCGTCTTTCCGCACTCATCCCTCAGCCTCGCTGTCAGCCAAGCCGCGCTTTCCATCAACCCGTTACCCCTCCACCTGCCAGCCCGCGCCTTTGTGCCCCGACATCACATTAATTACTACCGCGGCGGTCCAAACAGGGTGAATCGGGTCCGAATGCGGAATAAAGCGAGAGGCCCTGACGGGCACAAACGGCCGGAGCGATCATCGCTACACCGTTTGCCTTTCAATTCAGACTCCAAGTGACAAAGCCCGGACCGAAGCCGGCGTCGCCTCGTGAACTCGACGAAAGAGAAAAACGATCACTTTGCATGTCAGAGTGCAAACTGTTAACACTCGTGTCTGAATTTAATCAAAGCGCTCTTATTGCTCCGGTTCTCTGAATTCATCCGTCTGGATTATGGCTCTCACTTAAAAAAAAAAAAAAAGGGGAGAGAAAAAAGCCGCCTTTTATGCTTTTGCGTCAGAGCAGAGTGGCATTACAAAAGGGGATTTTGCACACGTTAGTATGCAAACCCAGATCTTCCTAGAGTGCAGCACTGTGGAACTGTTTCCGTATAGAAGTGACACCCGTCACCCAGACGAAGCTTTCTGTTATTGAGCTGCACCACTCCTGCTTCAGTCTTTTCCTACAGAGCTGAACAGTGGTGCCCTGGACGTGAACCGCTATTCATGCTCAGTCTGATTCTAACTCTATTAAAAAGGGTTCGTGGCGCTCAGGTGGCACGACAGTCTATTAGGCTAGCCCACCACCGCTGAGATCCGTACTGTCAGTCGTCCAGGCATCTGCACAGACAGGATTAGCTTGTTTGGATTTCAACGTCATGTTTTACACACAAGATTCATCAGTTCACAAGGTTATATCAAACAGTCATGGACAATTTAGTGTCTCCGATTCACCTCACTTGCGCGTCTTTGGACTGTGTGAGGAAACCGGAGCACCCGGAGTAAACCCACGCAGACACGGGGAGAACATGCAAACTCCACACAGAAAGGACCCGGACCGCCCCACCTGGGGATCGAACCCAGGACCTTCTTGCTGCGAGGCGACAGTGCTACCCACTGATTGGCTGTGTCTCATAGGTAGTGATGGATTGCCGCCCTTTCCAGGGCATTCCTGCCTTGCACCTAGTGAACATCACACAGTGGGTGCAGGAACATGACGCCAGCATCACAGCTACCTGGTGCACCACTATGTTTCCCCGATTTGAAAACTCTGTTATGACATTTGATATGCTTTATGGAATCAGTCGTTTTTTACCTCATTGTTAAACTGTTGTTACACAGTTGGAAGCGTATCATTTCCATTGTATAATTGATTTATTACCCCTGTTAGCAACTACGGTGGCTGAAACGCATTCATTCAATTATTAGAACTGCTGTCCCAATACTTTTGTCCATACAGTGCATGTTCATTCCGATTCCGGAATTTTTGACAAGCCGTTACATCTAAACCAGATTCTTTTTTTCTTTTTTTTCACTCTCGCTGTTTGCATCAGTCCTTTTCTTGACACTCAGCCGTTAAAATGCATTCTACGATTGTGAATGCGCTGGTTCCGCTACTCACCCGGAGTTAATAGAACAGTTTATACGGCCGCCTGTTTAGAAGATTGAAACTCGGAAGCACTCGAAGGCTGCGAATTGACTTACACCGCTCCTCTCCATCTCGTCACTTTTAAGATGATCCGTCCCGCTCACCGCTCCGTTCTGATTTTTTCTGTTCCAGTGATCGTGGTGCTGTTCGCCGCTCTGAAGCGCCAGAAGAAAAAGGAGCCCCTGATCATCTCCAAAGAGGACGTCCGGGACAACGTGGTGAGCTACAACGACGAGGGCGGCGGCGAGGAGGACACGCAGGCCTTCGACATCGGAGCGCTGCGCCACCCGGAGGTCATGGAGGAGAGCGGCAAGCCGAGGCGCGACGTCGTTCCCTCCGACCTGTCCTACGCGCCCCCTGCTCTGCTCCGGCCTGCCGCCGGCGGGCGGGACAACTCCGACGTCCGGAACTTCATCTCGCAGCGGGTGCAGGAACACGACGGCAGCCCCACAGCGCCACCCTATGACTCGCTGGCTACGTACGCGTACGAGGGCGAGGGGTCGGTCGCCGAGTCCCTCAGCTCTTTGGGGTCCGGCTCGTCCGGTTCGGCGCACGATTACAGCTACCTGACCGAGTGGGGGCCGCGGTTCAGAAAGCTCGCCGACATGTACGGCACCGATGAGTGGGACTCCTAATGCGGTTCGGTCACGTACGAGCTGGACTTCCTACAAAGTGCCCTTCTCCTGTGGACTATAGGCATGCGTACTTACGATGCCGTACTTACACCGTCTGCTGTCGGCGTCTTTCACACATCACACGAGAATGAAAATATCGTACCAGGGCGTATTTTTCGGATTGTCCCCCCACTATATTTCGGAATACGGATCGTTTCACCTCCCCCCGACAGGACCAGCACTCAAATCTTAATCACTTAAAACGTTTAAAGCGCAGACTGGAGAGCCAGGACCAAACCTTCCCAACGTCTGTGAATGTGTGCGGCACTGAAGTGAGAACTCGGGCCGCGTGCCAGGCAGCTCCCAAACCCGACGCCCTCCGAACGAGTGTTAAAAACTCGAACCCGCTGCCTGGCTGCCAGTCGTCTGTTTGTTTCTCCGCGTATTACGAACCGGCCGCGTTCGTCTGTCGGTGGAGCGCCGCGTTAAGAATCCGAAGGGGAAGCGCGTTTGACGATTGGCACCGACTTTCATCATTCACCGGAGAACTCGCCCGGAGCTTCCAATTATCGGCTCTTTCGTGGGCAGGAAATGTGATTTCCTGGGATTTTTGTCGCATTTTGCCACGTTTGCGTGAACTCCACCCCGTTCCGCCATTCTCACACACAGAGAATATTTACAAATTCGTCTGGAAATTTTAATTCTGTGCATTACCCTGACTTCATCGAGACTCTGTAAGAGAACCCGGACATGACATGACATGACAACACGTTCATTGCTACCGATCATGAAATACGTTGCAGTGTTTTCTAAGCAGGGTGGCTGTGGAGTGCTGTTATTAACGCCGGGTTTGTTTTTTTTATACTGGTTGTATTTTTAAGTGTACCCGTGTACTCAAAAACGATGCAAAAATAATAATTAAGAAAGCATACGCATATACATCGACCAGGCATAACATTATGAGCACTGACAGGTGAAGTGAATGACACTGATCATCTCTTCATCACGGCACCTGTTAGTAGGTGAACATTTTATCCTCAGAGTTGATGTTAGAAGCAGGACAAATGGGCGATGAGGAGCATCTCCAAAACTGCAGCTCTTGTGGCGTGTTCCTGGTCTGCAGTGGTCAGTATCTATCAACAGTGCTCCAAGGAAGGAACAGTGGCTCATTGATGCACGTGAGGGAGCGAAGGCCGGCCCGTGTGGTGCGATCCAACAGACGAGCTGCTGTAGCTCAAACTGCTGATGAAGTTCATGCTGGTTCTGATAGAAAGGTGTCAGAATACACAGGGCATCACAGTTGCTGGGCTGTTTTGGCAGCAAAAGGAGGACCGACACAATATTAGGGAGGTGGTCATGATGTTATGCCTGACCGGTGTATAAAATATATGGGAAAAAATAACTATAAATATGATGTGGGTCTTTTATCATGCTTTAAAGGGGATGCTCGAGTAAAACCTGTGTGGACAATAGTGGGTCATCGTATTCCCATTATATTTTGCAAAGGTGATAAAAAACTTCAAAATGAAGCATAGAAAAAATGTTAAATATAATAATTTCACAGAATAAAGAAATGTATGAAGGCATTCACTCTTTTAAAATGGATTTCTACAGGATTTTGGCAGGTGTCTGTGGAAATGTGTCTCCATTTAGACTGAACAGCATTCGTGAGCTCACGAACAGACGCTCCAATTCATTCCACCGTGCAGGACGCTGACGTTCCTCCTGACCCTTCAGCCACAGTCACGCTAGAAAAGAAAGAGGGGTAGAGCTCGGCGTCCGTGTCATTCTGGTCGTGTAGTGTTTCAGGTGGTTGGTACCTCTGATGCTGTTTCAAATTCGTCCAAACTCTAAGTGATTGATAATAAATGATGCAGATAAAGAATCCACACCCCCCACTTCAGAAATGACCTAATTCGTCCACCAGTTCGAGCATCCGAGTCTCGGAGGCACCGTGGGCCCAGCCGGGCGCTCTACAAACACAATTATCTGTGTCTGAGAGAAGAAAGGTCAGATAGAGCTACTCATTATCGGAGATGCAAAACGTGACCTATGCTGCACCGGCAGGAGTAACGGAGGAACATCCTCTGTGTGCCGATCCTCTCTCTGTGGGAATTTACTGATTACTGGGGGGGAAAAGAAGAAACCAGTGACTTTACACGTATCACAGATGACAGGTGCTAGTCTGTGGCCTTTTATAATAGGGTTTATAATCGGGAAATGGCTCAATTTGGAGAAAAGGTTCATAAACACAGATTTAATCACCATTGCAGTAGGATAGATGACTGGAATATGGTGCTCCATTATTTTTTCCTTCAGCTGCTTCCGTATTCAGCTGGTCTGGTCCGAATACCAGACTCCTATTTGTATTTGCTTGGGACCTGCACTGAGAGTGCACTGATTAGTGTTCCTCCTAATGGCTTTGCTGTCTCTAATCCCCCCTTCCTCTTTTCCGTCCCAGACGTTATCCAGTCATGTCCATGTCCATGAAGATAACTGACCGGTCGATAACACCGCTGACATTCCGATCCCCAGATCTGAGCAGTAGTGGGCAAGCATTGCCCGAGCACCCAATGGCATTCCATTACAGTATTTTATAGTTGTATTTTTTTTTTAAGCGATTGTTGCTGCACTATTAAGGAAGGGAAAAGTAATCTTAAATAAATGTCCTGTGATTTCCAACAAAACATCCAAATCAATGAGCGTAATCTGCAGGAACGAGCTGATCCCCGTGACCCCCGCGCTCTGAAGAGAAACCACGGCCTGCATTCATCAGTAACACGGGGCCGCATGATTCATCCCCACGCCGGATGATAATCGCAGCGGTCGGTCGTTGAGTTATGGCTGGGATGCTGAAATAAATCACCGCCCTCTCGCTCTGCCCTCCGCGCCAGCCTCAAAATGAGTCTGGAATTGCATTCGCCGCCTCGGCTATCGAGAGGATAAAAGGGGCGATTTAAAAAAAATATACGTATGATTGTGTTCGACTCTGAGAAGCGGAAGGGCAGGTAAATATTTGCGGTTCGGGCGGGCACGCTGCACCCGGGGTTCAGCCGCGGCGTCCGCGTGCTCCGTCGGTCAAATACTGTAAAATAAAATTGATGCTAACTCATGTTGTGCAAACTGTGGTTGTTTGGAACAGTGCGTCGTGGCGGTGGAAGAGTCGGTGATGTTCATGATGTACTTTGCTTTAAAACTTGTGATCTTTTGTACCAAATATTTATATGAAATAAAACAGCGAGTAAATATTGCTGAATCGTTCACCGCCGCCGGTATTATCGTTTTAAATGTGTGTTGGAGGTGTGAAACCTTGGACTCCTTGCATTTCATGCAGTGTACAGATGGATCCTCTTAATACAATAAATGTTCTCTTTTACAGAATGATGTGTGATGTGTTGATTCTGTATCACGTTCTTACACTAAACGGCCGAAAGTATTTGGACGCCTGATCGTGAGCTTGTTGGACGTCCTGTTTAAAAAACAAACGGTATTAAAACAGACTGACCTCTGTGTGACCTTCTCAGCTAGAACAACAGCCGATCTTCTGAGAGCGCTTCTCACTCAAGACTTCGAAGTGTGTCTGTGGGAATTTGTACCTTATTTGATTGAAAGAGCATTTGTATGGCAGGGTGCTGATGTCATTGTTCCTGTGCCGAGCTTTTCTTCATGTCTTTATAGGGCTTGCTTTGTGCACAGGGACTCACTCACTCACTCACTCACTCACTCACTCACTCTCTTAAACGCTTATCCAATAGGGTCGCGCGGGGAGAGGGGGGGGGGGGGTGGGGGTGCTGGAGCCCATCCCAGCTTTTCAATGGGCGCAAGGCACAAAGTACCACCCTGGACGGGGCGCCAGTCCATCGCAGGGCACACACACTCACACACCCATTCACCTACAGGGCAATTCAGTGTCTCCAATTAACCCGACTGCATGTTTTTGGACTGTGGGAGGAAACCGGAGCTCCCGGAGGAAACCCACGCAGACACGGGGAGAACATGCAAACTCCACACAGAGAGGACCCAGGACCTTCTTGCTGTGAGGCGACAGTGCTACCCACCGGGCCACCGTGTTGCCCTCACAGGGGCACAGTCATGCTAAAACAGGAAAGGACCTTCCCTTAACTGTTGCTGCAAAGTTAGAATCATATTTTTTCCTTTATATAACTGAATTATTACACCTGTTAGCACCTGTTCTGACTGAAACACATGAATTAAAGTATTAGAAAGTGGCGTCCCGGTACTTTTGTCTATATAGTGAATGTGAATGCTGGACATCACATCTCGATCGGTTCCTCTTGCTGCTTTATGTAGGGCTGTCGCACTAATCGCAATTTTGAAATACCGCGGTATAGACCAGCCAACCGCAGGGCATGCCAAACAACCGCATCACCGCGATATTCACGTTTTTTCTTTCTTCCTTCTCTTTTTATTTATTTTTTTTTTTTTTTTGGTGCAGGGTCCATCTTGTTTTATACTCTTACATTCGGGCGTAATAAATGTTAAATAAATTCATAATGAAAATTAGCTATGAGCGTCATTTTCCCAACAACTGTTCCTATCCGTTGCTGCTGAGTGTCAGGCTTTGTGTTTTAAAATGTAAACAATAACTATAACAGTAATTTAGACTATATTCAAACAGCCTTGGTGTACTAAAGCACTTAATGACGGTTAATATGGCATTGCAGCCTGCAAATATTCTCTTGCTCGCTTGATGGAATGGTTTAAATGTATTTTTTCGTTGAATAAAAATGTATTGAAACGAATAATAACTTAAAATGTAGTATATATTGTTATGTTAATTATACCTACTAAATAGATAGTTAATAGTGGCGCGATAACCGGGCTAGATCTCCTCTGCTGTGTAAAGTCGCATGTAAGTACAGTACACGTATATTAGTGTAACGAGCACACACACACCATCAGAGAGAGTTTTAGTGCCGGGGGAACATCGCTACCCCACTCAGATCCTCTCTAAACCACATCAGGTCAACATGTTGGTTCGTCTAGCGCGCATGATAACGCAGGTTTAAACTTTTACAGACTTTATTCTTTTTTTTTTTTTTTACCATATTTTGATTAGATGTGCATTTAAAATATTTAGCCTAAACACTTTTTTTTTCGTTTCACAGTGTATATCTAGCCTATGCTAGAAGCTTAATTTAAACCTTTTTTTTTAATAGAGAAAAGACGCACATCCCTGCTCTGTTTTGTATTTAACATTAAACACGCATTTCATTGGTCTTAAAGCCGTCTCATCTTTGTCATTATAAAGCAATAATATACCGAATCATAGCCTAACAATAAAGCTTGTTTATATAGCTCTAAAATGTAGATCAATTAAGTAATTTTCAAAAAAAAAAAAAAAATGGCGATATCACCGCATACCGCGATATTGAGACAGGTTGAATATCGCAAGGGGAAATTCTCTCACCGCGACAGCCCTAGCTTTATGAACATCCACTCACGCTGCACTGGACTCATCTCAGAACTGAGTGGTAGGAACTCAGATTTACATAACGTACAACCGGTGTGTGTTTGAGCTCCAAAGTGGGAGACGTGGACGCCTCCAGTGAAGCCTGAAGCACCGGGGGAAAAAAAGCTGAATAACTTTATAGTCATAAAACTATACGGCGTAAACGTGAGAGCCGGAGAAGAATCGTTACCTGTCAGGCTCCTGTAAGCGGTGAAGTCATAACAAAGTTTGATTTACATGTATTGAATGGAACTATTGATTTTCCTCCACAGGAAGAGGTGATCAGCAGCACGGCTCATTAACACCAGAAGCTTTTAGGGTGAGTGGAGTTCTCTCATGCTTGATTAGATTGAACTGTGGAAGCTGTTTTGGATTTAGAACCCACACAGAGGAACCTCGACCTGAAGTCGTACCTTGTTTTGTTGTATCGTTTCATACTTTAATGTGGTGTTCGAGGCTAAAACGCTCTCTCAACCCTGTTAGGGTCAACGAAATGCCCTCTCTACTACAGAAGAGTCTGTTTTCTCCTATTTTTCTCCCAATTTATCGTACTCGATTTATCTTCTGCTGCTGGTGGATCCCTGATTGCAGTTGAGGTGGATATATTGCTGCTCACGCCTCCTCCCACCCGCGTGCAGTTCTTAGCGAAACCCTTTTATACCCATGCATTCTGCACAGGCGTCATCCCACCCTAGCACAGACGTGTCTGCTGCAGACACTGCCAATGATGCCCACTAGGTGGTGCCCAACCGACCGGTGGAAACACAGAGTTTCAAACCGAGGTGTTCCGAATCTCGGCGCTGGTGTGCTAGCGGAATATCCCACTGCGCTACCTGGGCGCCCTTGTAAATCTTTCGTGGGAAACAATTTCCTCATCTTGTAGATACTTGAAGGATGGAAGGTGAGGAGTTCAAATCTGTCCAGCTGCCGTCTAAGACCCCATTTGGCAGGACACTCTAATCTACCCTCTCATTTGCAGCAGCAGTGAGGAACCCTGTTGACCTCCCTCCCTCAGGACTGGTCAGTTTTACCTACTGGACTCCAGTTCATGCCACTGTTGAGATGGCAGCGGTGGTGGACCAGCGGTTTCCTTGGAATCGTGCGGTGAGAAACGTGTTCTTTAACTGTTCCAAGTGCCAAACCCTGACCTGTCTCTGCTCATCAATGCAGTTTGCAGTAAACTAAATATAACTGAGAATTAATTATCTGCAGTTTAAATAAATTATTCATTATTTAGAAAACAGACGCTCGGGCGGCGCAGAGCTGAGCGTCTACACAGACGTGTAGACTGGCTGTGTCTGAGGGGGCATGGCCAAATTAGCCTGCACGCCAGCCCTGATACAGTAAATAGGGTGGCATCAGGAAGGGCATAAAACCTGTGTCAATAGGGTACGTAGACGAGAATGATGCACAGTGGCGTCGCCTAAAAATAATCAGACACAATATAAGGAGCTGAGAATCGGCGTCATCCTGGGTGTCGTTTAAAGAGGAAGGTCTTCAGACGCTGAGGAACCAGACACAAACTGTGTACACCCTTTAAGCCTGCAGAAGGTCAGAGCAGGCATCCTAAACCTGGAGGTCAGAGACGGTACGCGACAGAATCCAATCCTGGCACGGATTAGATGATAGAACCTCGGATGCGCCAGATTCTCCTGAAGGTGTGAGCAGGTAATTGAATCTGCGGGTGCCTGATGCTCTGTGATGGATCGGCACCTTGTCAGGGTTTATTCTGGCCGTGCACTGCGTTTCCAGGAAGGCTCCATACCCACCGGGACCCTGATCTGGGTGTCTTGCAGCAACCTGTGGGTACTCTGGTTTCCTTCCACCGCCTAAAAACATGCAGAGGGTGGATTGGTTGCTCTAAATTGCTCCTGAGATGTATTCCTGGTGAAACCAGACCCACCTGGACTCTAACCGTGACGAAGGTGTTGACGTCAGGGTTGAGGCGGATGACAGGACGCACCTCGCCCACGCCGCGTCTGCTGCACGTTATTGATTAGCCGTCAGTCACGGCTGTATTTAAGGTGTTTATCTGCGGCAGGATTGTCAGCGCCGATCCGCTATCAGTGCCTGATATGATTGAAACGTAATCCTGATTGCCATGGTTGCGAGCGGCGGCCTCTCGTCGGCGCCGCGTCTGTCACAGACCGTCAGCTAATTAGGCCGATCTATAATTGCCGCTGGATTCGAGGCGTGGGGATTTGGGTTTTAAATTGGTGGGGGATCAGGCACGGCGAAGGCAGATGGTGACATTTCGCGTGATGCCCATTTTAACTTAATCACCCCGACGCCTTCAGCGCGCGGCAAATACGTACGCCAGCTCTCGCCTCATCTGATCCCCGGCCTGGCATCGTACACAAACACACCGGGGGCATCGCTTTAACACGTCCTGCCAGGGCTGTGCTGAAGTCGGGCTTCTCGTACCTGCCTTAGTACCACTCGTGGTCACCGACCAGCATTCCAGACCACCTTAAATGATGTAAATGATGGACACTATATGGCCAAAAGTATGTGGACACCCCTGCTCATGATTGAATTGAGTTGTTTCTGCCATATCTGTTGCTAACAAGTGGATACAATTATATAAGGTAAATGATCTGCTATTCACAACAGTGTGCCAACAGTTTGGGGAATCCCCTGACACAGATTCTGATCTCAACCCAACTCAACACTTTTAGGATGAATTTAACTCCAAGCTAATCCAACATCAGTGCCTGACCTCAAAGACTCATTAACAGAATGGACACAAATCCCCACAGATATATTCCAGTCTTGCAGAAAGGCTTTTCAGAAGAGCGGATGATGTTAAAGCTACAGGACAGACGGATCGATTCAAAATAAATGCTCACCGCTTTGGAACGCGATGTCCAACAAGCTCATGGTCCGGTGTCCCAATACTTTTGATAATATAGTCTGTGTTCTGCAAACATCCAGCAACTTCCACGGTTGATTCGTTGTTGCAGAATTAAGCAACGTGACGTTTTTGTAGGCGCTGTTTACGAACCGTAATAAGCGGCAACAGATTTAATTCTTTCTTTGATCATTTCTTTTATTCCGTGAACACAAATCGTTTTAGACTGTTGCTTGGCAACACAAACATATTCCCGCACACTAGATAATTCCTATTTTGTTCGGTTGGGCGGCTACTTTGTACCGTGAACGTTTAATTAATTATTGTGCGACTGGAAAATAAGAGGCTGTTAAAAGTCGGTCAGTGCAGTTAGACTGCGTTTCCTGCTGAACGTGTTGCCGTTGTGTCCTTCTGCGTTGCCATTTGTGGCCAGAAAAGGGGGCACGGAGGCGCAGATGATTGATGTGTCAGTTCTCAGACACCAGCGCCTCATTGAGTGTTAATTCGCTCCAGGTGGGAGTGTCTATATATATCACGGTGTCTTTCTTTCAGACTTGCCGGTTCCTCTGTGTGGAACCATTATGCAGCGCTCGGTCCAGTTCAATTTTCTCTAGGTGTATGAGACCATCAGACTTAATCTATTTTTCAGGGAACTCACCTGGCACCAGGGCGTTTTAGGGGTGCCATGTTAGGAACCGCAATACGACCACATTATTTGGAGAGGTCCACACCTAGTGGTACCACGCTGAGCGCAGGCTACAGCAGTTGATGGTGACGTGCTTACCGTTCGTGTTTTGTCAGCCCTTGGCTTGTGTTTAGTTTCTTTATTCCGAGAACTGTATCCTCACTGTGGTAAAACAGACAACGATCGAATTCATCAATTAATTTAGATAAACCTTTCAAGTGGCAAATGTTCAGTAAAGCAGAGACCCCGTACTGAAGTTATTTATCGTCACGTCCTGTTTTGCTCTCGGACCCGGCGTGAGCGTCGAGCGGCGCTCGTTTCAGCCGCAGCTCCGACTCATTTAACAGGAAGGAGTTTATTTGTTCTCGGGCACAAAGGACGTCAGGCAGGGGTTTGGAATAAGCCGGAGAGAAGCGAGCTCGCGCGTCGATACGTCACTGTTTCAGCAAACAGAGTTGTAGTGTGCTTAGCGCTCATTAAAACTTCTCCAAGCAATCATTAGCCGGCGTCATGGCCGACGCCTTTGATGGATTACTCTAATTAATACAGACTGCCATTCTTTTGCCCACGTTCTTACAGATGTGGAACATTAATCTCCTAATTTTACACACCTCTCAATGGGGAACGCTGGTTTTTATTAATATTTTTCTTTTTTTCTCTGGACTGTGAACATTTATTGTTATTCAGACGTGATTTCAAATCTGTAATCAACTCAGTTTGGGGTTCATTTAAGTTTATTTCTGATTAAAAAAGACACACAAACGTCTTAGAAACTCTTCATTATTTTCATACAGCAACAGGTTGATGAGATCCTATAGAAAACCTCCCAGAATTGCTGGAAACGTCTCTTTGTAAGGTCTATCAGTATTATCCAGACTGTCCACATGAAGTTAAAGAGCATTCAAACCAAGTCACAAATCTGATAATGTAGATTATGGAAGTGATAGAAGTTCACGTCCCTTTTTAGGGTTTTTACAGGAATTTAAAAAGGTAAAACGTCCTCCCAGGCTGAAACAACATTGTTCTGTTTGAGTTTTGTCACTCTTTCAAACCAAACAGTCACACTTTGTTCCGATGCGGCTGATACTGGGAGCTGGACTGAGAACAATAATATGATTTCTCGCCCCAAATGAAGTTTCGTCCGGGGGATTCTCTCGGCTTCTTTAATCTTCCCCGGCCTGCATTGCAGAGGTTCAGCAGTGCAGAGGAGCACAACTGGAACAGAGCAAATAGAACCAGAGGAGGTTTAATCTTTGTAGGCGAGTCTGTTACCCAGCAGCCGTCTTGGCATCTTGGTAATGCCCACTGGGAGTTTATTGTGGCCAAATAAGACACTCGGTCGTGAGCTGGTGTGGCGTAATGCTGCTGGTAACAGTACTGCCAGAGTTTGGGGGGTTTGAATCCCAGCCTGGGCTCACAAATACAGAAGCATATCATGAACCAAGCCATTGTGGGGACATATCAGTGCACCCTCAGTGCAGCTCCCATGTCCGGATAAGGAGGAGGCTTGTGTCAGGAAGGGCATGTTCCAAATCAGCTATATTTATAAAGTTGTGATACATCTAAAACATAAAATAATCGTAAATTTCATACACCGTGACGAGTGGGATAAAATTGCCTAAACTGCCTGTTTACAAAACGACTTCCCAGTGGCTCAGCAGTGAAGGATCTGCTCTAATACCCGGAGCCAGAGAAGAATTATCGATGCTACTTTGTGGGTGGGATCGATGCATTTCTGCCCTTCGATCAGTCAGAAGAGCTAGCGTACAGAACAGGACGGTTAGCGCTCTTCTCCAAGCGTGATCAGCTGCTCTGTTATGCTGAACACCTGAAGCCTTCAGTGTCTCAACAACAACTGAACATTGTGAGCTTTATAAAGCTGGAATTCATGGAAACCTTTTGGACTGAACGCCAACGTGCAAAGACTTGGTGTGTACAGTATAGAACAAAATCTGGACCCCTGAGCAGTATTTTTACCATAATTTGCAACACCGGAACGGCTTCAGGACGAGACTCCAGCCTCGAGTACACCTGTAGAGAGACCTGACAGTGCTCGCCATCCAATCTGTCGAAGCTTGAAAGGATCTGTTATGAAGAAAGGGATAAACCGCCTAAATCCAGATGTGCAAAGCTCTAAGAGACGCATCAAAAAGACTTCTGGGCTTCTGAAGAGGATTATAAAGTGGGTCAGAATACGTTTCTGAATGAGAATCAGATTTTGACTTTTAATCACTTTTGAAAAATGATAAAATAGCTTTTTACTCCGTGGTTATGGGTGATTAAGTGTAATTGGTGAGTAATTGATGGGTAAAATGGTCGTCACATCTATTCAAAATCAAATCTTCAGCGCGAGTGATGAAACGAAATGAAAAAAATGTTTTTGTAAATCAGAAAATTAGCAGCACGAGGCGACTAATAACATTTTAATTACACATTATAGTGGATTCCTAAATTGAAGAATGATTTTTCCTGCTGTGGTGTTTCTTGTTTTTTATCAGCCTGTGCAGCTACGTTAATGTCAAACAGGATTCAAATCGACGGTCGCGTCCCAAATCTGTGGCTCACGCGGCTCACGGGGGTTTCGTCTGAACCCTTGAACTTTTTCAGCCTCATAAAGCAAACAATGCTGTCAACACGAGCGCGTCCGTCCTGCAGTAAACATCGGGACTGTTAACATTTTTCTCCAGCCAAGCAGAAGATCCGGAGTGTTAGAGCTGATAAAAGGGTCGACGGGACCGCCGCCCGTTTTCTTATCCCGGTTTTACTCAGCCTGAGCGGAGATGCTGGTCGATTTCTTCATCTCTTTATCTTCATCTTCATTCCGTGTTTTTTTAGCGAAACCGCAGAGCTGTTGAAGAGTCGGGCTGAGCCGCCGTCACGCGGCGTGAATTATCACCCGAAATGTGAAGTGGTTGCAGGATTTTTCTAATATGCTTCACCTTATGACTTTATGTTTACTGGGGATGAAGAGAAAATGAAAGACTGTCAGTCCTCCGTCACCTCGCCGCTTTTCATTTCACCTGCCGCATCCGTCGCTGGTCAGAATGAGGCGAATAATTCATGCGGTGAATCTGATTTCCTGGAACTATAAAAAAAAAAAGGAAAAGAAAAGAACCCAGACGACGACGACGTGGCCTCTGAGGTCAGCCCGGCTTCAACATCGCTGACGCTGAAATCCATAATTTAATGGACAGAGGGGAAAAGATGAGCACAGATTATGGACTACTTAGGAGACACGAGTGGCATCTCCCCGGTGAGCACCGGAGCTCCCAAACGTCCAGGACGAACATGCATTCGTGACTAAAAGCGAAGTCCATTAGCAGTGCCTTCCAGAAATGGGCCTTTTTCTGGGAGATTTATGCTTTTGGAAACGTTTGCCGAATCCCATTAGGTTTTATTCCATTTTCATTTCCGACTCCTGCTCCTTTTTTTTTAACGTCTTGCTCCAGTTTGGGTCAGTGAAACTAAGTTAACCTGAAAAAAATGCTTTTCTCTTTTCTATTCGGAGGGCCTGATAGCGGGTATTTTTAGAGCTGGATAGATTGAAACCGGATTAGGCGGCTTCGCATGAGGAGTCGGACTCTTCGGGTCGGACAGTGACGGATTAAACATTAGGACTCGCTCGCGTGGCGGCCTTCAAGTACCCCACTGATTCAACTTAAGAGGCTCTTCTAAACAACCCGGGGCCTGATTAATAATCTCATCTCCGGCTTTCAGATGCAGTGCGTCTCTCGGCCCTTTAAAGAAATCGACGGCCTTTGAAAACATAAACGCAGCTACTACAAGAGCGGAGTTTCGAGTAGCTTTAAGTAGGCGCGTTTTGTTTCTGCATTTTTCCACTCGGCCTGATAGTGAGCGCAAAATATTACAGGACTGAACTACAGCAGCAGAAACGTCGTGTCGTGTCTGATAATTGTTTCTGATAAACATGTAAAAAACGCATTTCATGAACCAAAGTGATAAAAGCGAGTGATTCGTGCACCAGAAAGTAAACCTGAAGAATAATAATAAGTACAAACCTGAACCTGCGTTCACACCAGCAACAGGTAAATCGAGAGGTGAGAATTAATTTCCTGTGTGAAGGAACAACACAAAGAACACGACGTACACCCCATGTTTTTTTTCCCACTGTTATCATTGCACCAAGCACACACTTACAAGGGTTACGGGGGCTGCAGACTGGCACCCGTACCCTCTGACAACTTTAAAGTTGCTGGGCACTTCTTTTACCCCAGCCAGCGGTGGATTTTCTGATCTCCTCTACTTCTGTACAGGAACCTCGGGCTACTAACCAGCATCCTTGGACAGGGTCCTTACACTGTCTTTTCCCACCCAGCAGACAAGTGGACAATTCTGTAGTTAGATTTCCCAGTGGCTCATCAGAAAAGCTGCTCTAATATCAGAAGCCAGAAAGAATAATCGATGAATAAACGCTACTAACTAGGGTCCTTACATGGTCTTTTCCCACACAGCAGACAAGTGGACAATTCTATAGTTATAAAGTCATTTAAAATATAAAATAATCATAAATGTTTATGTAACGACGTAAAGCTGCTCTTATATCAGAAGCCAGAGAAGAATAATCACTGATGAATAAACGCTACTTACTGAATTACTGACCAGCGTCCTTGCACGGTCTTTCCCACCCAGCAGACTAGTGGACAATTCTGTCTGCTGCACTGTCTGCACTGCCGATTGTGCCCGCTAGAGGGCGCCCAGCCTTATTACTAAGATGTACAGAGAGTCGAGATACTCCTGCCAGTCACATCTTCACGGCATCAAATAAAACCAACCGTGTGCGACCTTCCTCTCTCAGATTCAGACAGCTTGGTCCGTTGAGCACCTCAGAGATCGGAGCTTTATATTTTATATCTAAATATTATTAAATATAACACACGTGGACGTGCAGGCTTTGCTTTTTTCGATCAGATCTGTTTTTATTAGATCTGTCACTGTACTGAAGCCAATAGCCTGAATCGGAGTTTTTTTTTGCTACGGTCGAGATCCCGCCACAATTTTCATAATTCATAAATCAACTCGGATATGAATTTCTGTCCGTCTCCCGCGCCGTTCGCTCGTGTTCCGCCGCTTCCTAAAGCAAATGCAGCTTGTCATGTCTTTAGCGTGTGACTCGCGCTCATAGCTGCGCTGCTTTTCAAATGTCAGCGTCGTTCTGCGCTCTCGACCTGATGAAATATGCGCAGGTACGTCGGGCTCGCTCCTCACCAACGTATTCAACTCCCCGCTGGCGAGATAGCTCATTAGCCACGCTCCACGCCACATAAAAATACAGAACTGGCATTTTCTTTCCCTCATAATACTCACAAAGTCCCCTGATAAAACAACGGCGTTATCAGAAAAACGGCATCATTTCTGAGCCAGGCAGCGTGAACGTAATTAATCCAGACTGCGCCTGAACGTGGTGGATTTATTTATTTTTATTCCTGATGCTTCACACACACACACACACACACACACACTGATGGCACGAGCAGACAGCTTTCCTGCACCGTTTTGGCCGGCAGCACCGTATTTTTGCTGGACTCGGACATATTGTACGGAGAGAAGTTGGCCGGCAGCCGTGAGCGTGTTCTGTCCGCACGGGTAACTCTTATCCACGCCAGCGTTCGCTTTCGCCTTCTGGTGTGAACTGTGCACCGTGAATCATTCTCCAGCCACAAAATCCCACCTGTTTCCATCATCGCTCCGGGATTTTCTCTCTGACCACCGTGTGCACCACGAATCAGCGTCGGTCTACTGAACTCGACAACCGGTGGCCAGAATGTCCAGCGTTTCTGAGACAGGAATGGAGCTGTACTCAGATTATCTGATCAATTATAGCTCACATAGCAACTACATTATCAGACGTGTAACGCTACCAGTCCCATCAGCCCCTGCACATCATGTCACCTGACCACCCCCACATCACCTGATACTCATTCCCTATTTATTAAGCCTCCTATAAATACCCTTACCTCTATAAACTCAGTGCACAGTGTTATATCTCTTCCAAGTGGTCTCATTTTGCTTGAGCTCCTTGCGCCTTTTGGTTTTTGGTCATTGCTCCTAGCTCCCCTTGGTCCTTGCTCCCTTGGTCCTTGCTCCAAGCTCCTTGTTCCCTTTGGTCCTTACTCCCTTGGTTCTTGCTCCTAGCTCCCCTTGTTCCTTGTTCCCTTCTCATTGCTCCCTTTGTTCCCTGTTCCTAGCTCCCCTTGATCCTGGCTCCTAGCTTCTTGCTCCCTTTAGTTTCTACTCCTAGCTCTTTTATCCTTTTGGTCCTTGCTCCTAGCTCCTTGCTTCCTTTGCTCCTGGCTCCTTGCTCCCCTTGATTTTTGCTTCTAGCTCCTTGCTTCCTTTGGTTTTTGCTCCTAGCTCCTTATACCCTTTGGTCCTTGCTCACTTTGGTCCATTGCGCCCAGCTCCCTTTGGTTTTTGCTTCTTGCTCCCTTAAGCCCTTGGTCTTAGCTCCTTGTGTTTCCTGTTCCTTGCTCCCTTTAGTCCTTGCTCCTTTTGGTATATACTTCTTGCTCCCTTTGGTTTTTGCTACTATTATTTTAGCCTCTAGCTCAATGAGTTAGCATTTAGCCTAGTGTTTGTAAATTAAAGTAAATAAATTAAAATAAATAAATAGTTAAAATGAATAATTACCGTAATAATAATAATAAAATATTTTCCCTCTGGCCTCTCTAACACATATATAAATGTGATCCATATTAATTCAGCACACCCAAGTGCAGCTTAAACACCTAAACTCAGTAATTAGGAGGGCGTCCACATACTTCTGGCCATACCGCGCATCATTAAAACAGCACTATAGAAATAAATTTGACTTGAATTGACTTGAGATGAGAAAAGAAAGAACCAGAACGAGTCAGAGGGGGACGAGGTGGAGAATGAGCCTGTTCTTTACCCCCGGGGGAGCACTTAAAACACCTCCTATAGAAGATGAAATAAATGAGCAGGACCATCTCTCATCTCCACAAAAAGCCCATAAAAGCGCTGCAGCGGCCAGGGAGAGGCCTGGGGTTGAAGAGGGCTGGAGGGGGGCAGTGATGGGGGTGTCGTCGAGCCCGAAAAAGAGCACCTATCAATCTGTTCCAATGTCCTGCTTTATATCACTCCAGAGAGCATTTCTCATCCTCGTCCGCTCCCTCATCATACCTCAACCTCACGCTCTCCGTCTCTCTCTCCGGCGGCCGGGAGGTGCGCTGTCATCCGCCGTCGCCTCTGTCGTTAACAAGCCGGGAACGCATCAAAGTGCGCCTGAAACCTCGGGAGATCAAAGTCAGGCTGTAATCTCGTGGGGAGGGAGGCAGATTGATGCGCTGATGTCCGCTGGAAATGCGAGGCGGCGTGATGCCCGTGGTCACAAACCTGACTGTGATCACACGAGAGGCTCAGAGGCAAAAGTACAGTAGGGAGAGGAACGGAGGCGCCCGTCCAGCTTCGGGATGGCTGGTAATGACGCCAGTCATTAAACACTGGAGCTGGGAATCTGCCAGGTTTGCTAGTGGGCAGCTTTCATCAGGGTGTGGTCAGTTTTGTTGGTGTAGAACGATGTGCTCGATGTGCAGGGATTTCAATATAACTTAATAATCCATTCATTCAGTTATTTGGGCGCTTGGGTGACTCCAACCCACTACTGCTGAGATCTGTGGATCCTGGGTTTGAATCTTAGTGGTCCTATCAGCCGGTCGGGCGTCTGCATGGACATGAGTGGCATGACTGAGGGTGGGAGGTGGCAAGCCCAAACCCAGATAGAAATAGGAGGGTTACATCAGGAAGCCTTAAGTGTAAAAACGGTCCCAAGTTTGGCATCTCAGCCTTTCCTTACTGACTCTATTGATCGAATGGCACAAATTCCTGCAGACACACTCCAAAGTCTTTAAGAAAGGCTTTTCTGAAGAGTGGATTATGTTAAATCTACAAAGGAAAGAGCTCCATGCTCCCATTGGTCCTTGCTCCTAGCTCATTGCTCCCATTGGTCCCTGATCCTAGCTCCCATTGGTCCTTGATCCTAGCTTCTTGCTCCCATTGGTCCTTGCTCCTAGCTCCTTACTCCCATTGGTCCTTGCTCCTAGCTCCATGATCCCATTGGTCCTTGTTTCTAGCTCCTTGCTCCTATTGGTCCTTGCTTCTAGCCCCTTGCTCCCATTGGTCCCTTCGGTTTTTGCCCCTAGCTCCTTGTTCCCATTGGTCCTTGCTTCTAGCTCCTTGCTCCCACTGATCCCTTTGGTTTTTGAACCTAGCTCCTTGCTCCCATTGATCCTTGCTTCTGGCTCCTTGCTCCCTTCGGTTTTTGGGAGTGATTCATTATAAATGCGGACAGTTTTGAAATAGGATGCCCGGCAAGGTCACGGTCAGGCGTCCCAATACTTTTGTCCAAGACCACGTGACCTTGCATCAGTGCTATTTTTCTGTCTGGGATTTTAGGTAATAGATACCAGGACAGTGTGTTTGACGTCAGGACAGATGACCGTGCGATAGTTTACATTTAATTTACATCTGAATGAGTTTTTTTGTCGACAGATCAAGGCTGCGCTGGGAAACGGTTCCGATTAGATGCACTGAGGTCTACAGAAGATGATCTACAGTATATGTTAATATGATTCTGAAAAAATGCCCTCTGAAAAGGGTTTCAGGTGTCCTAGCAACAGAAACAAAGGGCACACGACTCCGGAGTCTGTGTTTTTAGATTCCTCGGTGAGGAACGTGGTGAGATTTCCCTCCCGATGGGTTTGGTGTGACGTCTGAGGAGCCGGATTTAAATGTGGCGAGAGTCGGTGAACGACCCGGCACGCTGGCGTACGTCCTCATGTTGATTTACGTCGTGTGGATGCGTAATGGTGCGCTGCCTGTGCTTCCTCCAGGCTTCCCAGCATGCACGACGGCATCAATCAGAGCTTAATAAAACATCAGTTGTTTTCTGATGCCCCGTCATACACGGAGAGACGGCGGACTCGGGGGAGCCGTGCAGATCCATACACGCCACTTTATTAAAGCTTTTTCTCTTTTCTTCTTTATTGTTTTGTTTTGTTTTTTTTCAGACTGAACGTCGATATCTGTACGATGCTGGAACAGAAAATCCATGATGACCAGCCAGCGGTCCAGGTTGAGGTCAGATCCAAGCAGAACCGCATCAGCGGTGCGGGCAGATGAACCGGTCGAGGTTAAAGAAGCAAAAACGTCGTCGCAAATCATCGCAAAACGAAAACGTACACGATTTTCCTCCGAGATAATAACTCAGCTTACCGAACAGAAGAGAGGTGAAGTTACGGCTTCTGTTAGGTTATGAGTTCTGCAGCTTTTATTTCTCTGTGACTGAATTATAAGAGCACATAAAAACACGGTTCATGAATTTGAGTTCCTTTGTATTTTATTGAGGGTTTTATAGATTATAAATTAATGTTGTATAAAATTCTATAATGTTGTTTATATCAAGGACCCCCCACAATAATCTTGGTAAACAAGGTACCTTTTAAAAATCTGGAATGCCTATTTCTCAGCAATGTAAATGTAAATAAATATTATAAATAAATTATTTTATTTGTTACCCTAACAAAAAAGTGCATTCTGATAAATGATCCATATAAAATCAGCTCTTTTAACTGGTGGGTACACGTGTAGACGACGAAGGTCGATCCCCAGGCGGGGCACTCTGGGTCCTTTCTATGCGGAGTTTGCATGGTTTCCTCCGGGAGCTCCAGTTTCCTCCCACAGTCCAAAAACATGCAGTCAGGTTAATTGTGTGTGTGTGTGTATGTGTGTCTGCCCTATGATGAACTGGCGCCCCGTCCAGGGTGTTACTGTGTGCCTTGTGCCCATTGAAAAGCTGGGATAGGCTCCAGCACCCCAACGACCCTAATTGCTCTAAATGGGCACAAATTCCCTTGTCTTGTGAGAATCACATACACGACGCTCTATTTTAGTAGCATTTGTTTTTAAAATGGAGCGTCCAACAAGGTCAACGTCAGCTGTCCAAATACTTCTGGTCATATAGTGCAGAGGTTCTCAAAACCGGGTGAGGAAGCTCCTGCCACCAGCTCAGCACAAGTAAACAAACCGAGATATTTACCATCAAGAGCAAGAACACAAAACCTTTTATCATCCTTATTAAAAGTGTAAGAATAATAACATAAACCCGTGTCAAGGGGGTCCCAGGAAATATTTTTGGACACAGGGGGGTCTGTGGGGGGTCTGTGGGGGGTCTGAAAAGAAGGTTGAGAGCCAGTGATATAGTGCACGCTGTTTATATTTGTTTACTGTTTTTAATCTTAGTAAATGAGCTGAAAGTAGAGTACAAGCACTGATAACGTGAGGTGGGGGGTTTAAACCAGACTCTTCGGGTCCGGGCGAGTTAAAAGATACTCAGATGTTCTGTGTTTAATCGAATCTGACTTTATCAGCGAGGGATAAACACAGTCGCTCAGATAAACGCGTACAAACAGACTAAACATACGTCACACATGGACGTGAATCCAGATCTCTTAGTTCTGCTCCCTCCACAGTTCCTCCAAACACATATCATCATCTGGCTCCGTTCACTTCTCCTCCATCACCGCCATGATGGGTCCAGTACGCCGAGTTATCCATCAGGTCACATCACTGTCCACCCCACCACCTCACTGCCCACGTCCAGAGAGATGCTCTCCAGTACTTCAGTTAGCACTTCTACATCCATCATCCACCACACAATCACCAGTCCACAGCATCTCCAGCAGGATCTCAACACATTACCAGACGGGGGTAACACGCTCACGTTTCTGTTTAACCTTGAGCCCGGGTGCGGTGGCGTCTCGCCAGCGAACAGCGACCGAGCGGAACAATGAAGAGACGCTGGATGATGAAGTGGTGGACGATGCTGGCGCTCTGTGTGCCAGCGCAGACCCACACTTAACCTTTCATATCTTGACATAAAGAGCACAATTGGCCCTGCATGGCTGGAGTCCTGGAGAAAGATCATGCCAGCGCAGGCCTGGCGCTGCCAAACACCACACAGATGTTAGCTGCAGTAAAAGATCTCCGGATCCGGAGGGAGAACAAAACAATACCGGGTGAATTTTGGCTCGTGGACGTGAGGACGTTTACTGACACACATCACCAGCACCAGCACCACCATGGAGAACCGGATTTGACTCTCGGTGGTGCCACCGGCCTGGTCGAGGACTAAATAGACACAATTAGTCATGTATGAAGAAATGAAAACCTCCTTCTGCTGCAACAGCGACCCCTGCTGTCTGGTCAAGATGCCAGAATAAGAGACAGAGGAATACAGAGGGCGTAGTGTGCTCCTCCAAGTTCTCCAAAAAACAATCAGCCGCCAGCCAACATAAAAAAGCCTCCAGTGGCTTCACACATGACGGATTGGTCGTCTGCTAGCCTGCTGACTTTCTCCGCCAACAGCAGGAGGCGCCAACGCACTACATGGTCAAAATATTGTGACCACCTTTAGTGACATTCTCCCGTCTTTGTGTCAACGGTTTAGGGAAGGCCTTTCCATAAGAACATGCTTTGATGTGTTTGGTGTGGAGGAACTCCAGTGGCCTGCACAAGACACTGACCTCGACCCTTGATTGCAAACCAGGTCTGACCTCAAAAGAAACAAATACTCGTTTGACTGAATGGACACAAATTCCTACAGACATGCTCCAAAATGCAAAGAGTAAAAGCTGTTACAGCCACAAAGATGACTCCATATTAATGCCCAAGATATTGCCAGCTCATAGTCAGGTGTCCACACACTTGACGATATAGTGTTGCTGTATGGCTGGTATCTAAAGAATGGCAATGAAAATGCCAACATGGAAACCCCAACCCTTCTATTTCTATCCGGGCTTGGGACCTGCACCGAGAGCGCACAGATAAGTGCACCTCCCAATGGCTAGACTGTTTCGACCACCTTCCCCTCCACCCACGGACATCAGCCAATCGTTTCCATGCAGATTCCAGACCGGCTGATAGCACAGCTGAGATTCCAACCCTGGATCCCCAGATCTCCTCAGTAGTGAGCTACAGATAAAATAAATGATGTCCAACCTTGTTTAATTATTTTTGAGTGGGTACTGTTTCGTGAAAATGTCAAACCTTCACTAACAGACGGACATGAACACGACTGAAACGTCGTCTGTGATGGATGGTCAGGAATGTACTCAAATAAAAAATTATAATGAATAAATATAAACATAAATTCATTTGTTCATTTTAAGTAACGGCTTCATCCTGGTCACAGCAGACCTGAACCACCTTATAATCATTTTTATTATTGTCCTCGACTGCCTTATACTGGTCAGGGTCATGGCGGGTGTGGTTCCGGGGGAAACACTAGGTGCAGAGCAGAAACACCCTTAACAGGGCGCCAATCCATCACAGCAGGGCTCATCGTAGCTTTTTCTGTTTGTTTCGTGTTCCAATCTTTTCCACTACTGGCGTTACCAGAAATGCTAGATGCTTAATTCTGGCTTCTTTAATGGTTGCCAGTACAATCATTTCCACTTCACTTACCAAAGACACCAAATTTATTTACTTTCCTTTTCCTAATTAGCACTTCTGATCATTTCTGGGCTGTTTGGGTCGATGCTTCAGCACGAGGACTCAGCAATTAGAGCTTTAAAAGGGGTTTAATCAGGGGGGGAAATCCCCTCGTAAAAAAGGTGCTTTTTCTTTTTGGGTCGACGGGACTCAAATGCAGCGTTGAAGGCACTTCTGAAAACACAAAGACTTCAAACTGGGCTGACTGGTAGAAATCCTGCCCCCCTTTATTCCTCTTTGTTGCTGTTCTCTCGAGTAGTCGTGCTATTACGGCTGGCAAATCATTTCCGGCAAATATTTCCCGGCATTACTGCGATGATGGAATGTCTTGGGTGGCCTTCGGGTTCTTGTGTGTCCTTGTTCTCCTGGCTTACAAACAAAGGCTGAAGTGCAAGAGGATTTGAAAGAATTCGTCCTGCCAGCTCTTGACAATATGTCCATTTTATTAAGACGAATTAGGACCCCGGTAGGACGGACGGCGGATCCACAGCGGGTTCTTTGTGTGTGCGCTTGACATTAAGGGTTTGACTCAGCGGTCACTCTTTGTCTCCGGAAAGTTTCCGGCTCCTTTTTTTCTCTCTCTTTTGCTTTTGGGGTGACCTTGCAGTGAGGTTTCGCTGCCTTTTCATCATCAAAGCGAACAGTTTTGACAGTAGACAGCGAGAAAGAAAATAAAAGTGCTCCACTCGAGAAAGAGGGAAAAAATATTGTAATAATTTCATCGTGGCGGAGGTAATCCGTCCTCCGCTCTCTTTAATAGGAGAAGCTTAGAATGGCACACAAAACAACGCCATCTGCTCTTCAGCGGAGACTGGCGCTGCCAGACTGTAATCCACAGATCAACCGCACATGGAAATTAGGGCCTGAACGCCGAGGCGGAGTGGGCTTTTCTCCCTCTCGTGTCTCCGTTTGATGGAAATGAAAATGAGAGCTTATCAGCGAGAGGCTTCTTAGAGAGGTAGAGATTGAGGCAAAACACAAAGAGGAAAAAAAAACGTGGAGATGAGTTCAGCGGTTCGGTTTCACTTCCACAGAGAGAAAAAAAAAAAGATTTTCAATTGGAGCAGTGAAAGGTGGGGACTAAACGCCGAAATCCATCCGACCATGACGCGCCCCTCAAAGAGGCTTCATCCATTCACATGAGCCGGAGGAGCCGAGCCGAGCGGAGCTGTTGATGCTACAAAGGTTTTAACTGTCATTCAGGAGCTGCTTCAGAGCGAGCGATCACACCTCACCTCCTGATTGGGCTCTTTTTGTGCACCCGTACCTTTTCGAGAGGTACGAGGGCTGACGGAATACGGTTCGATCGCTCGGCATGATGATTCACTTCAAATCCTCAAACCTTTAGAAAAACATCCACTTAAATTTGGATAAAAACACAAAATCTTCACATCGTCTGTAGGAGTTTTGACTGAAGTGATCAGGCTGCGACGCTGGAACATTCATATTCAGCTCAATTTTTCTACCAATTTAGTCATATCCAATTACCCAGTCATATTTCACCTCTACTGCTTCTTACCTGACACCTTTGATTCAATTATCGCTGAATTTTATCCCAACGCTGTCCGACCTTCACTCCCTCAGACACGACCGAATGGTGTTTGGTTTGGTTTTTAAACAGGTGCCGTCAAACAAGGCTCGTTTATATGGGCACAGAGGAGGTCACCAGACATGTCAGTTATAATTAACGTATGATGTTAAATGATATATATCATTAAAATGTACACTACATGGAGCAGTAGTCTCTTTGCCAAGAAAATAAGTAATTCAAGAAGCACCTAAATTTGTCCACAGTTACTTTTATTGAATGACAGCCTCTGAACTTAGTTAGCCATCCCACCTACTGGCTTGTTTTGGGGTAGAAACCAGACAGACAGTAACCGCCTGCATCAGGCAGGTTCATATAGAGATCCGTATCGCGCACGGAGAGTCACACACTGATCTCTGTTATCCACCGTCTCTGTGCACTGCCATCTATCGGCCAGCAGAGGTCGTAACCGCAGCTCATGTCACATCCATATAACCACAGTTTCAATACGCTACAGCGCTCGTCTTCCTACACTATATAGTCAAAAGTATTTGGACACCTGAGCATGAGCTTGTCAGACATTCCATTTGAAAGACAAATGCTGTGTGATCTTTTCAGCTAGAACAACAGCCACTCTTTGAAGAATGTCTGTGGGAATTTGTGCCCATTCAGTAGTACAAAAGATGGCAGCATTTGTGTGGCTGGGTGCTAATGTTGGTCAAGATGTTCAGTCAGTGTTCCAGTTCATTCCAGAGCTAATGAGTCAGGGCTCTGCACAGGACACTGGAATTTGTTTAAACTTCAATAATTAGAAGGGGTGTCCCAATATTTTTGTCAACGAGGCTGAAATACTTAAAAATCATGGCTCCAGTAGATGTTTTGATAGAAGGTCGTCACTCTGGTGGCAGGAGCTTCATCTTGTTTGAGAATGGTGGCCCTCCGTTCCCACACTGACACTCTGGAAGCTTGCTAAGATGGTGTATAAATACCTGAGATGCTTCAGGGACCGTAAGTGATAGCTAGCATTAGCATCAGCTCCTGCCAGGAGGTGGGAAAGCCGTTATCTCCTCTGATAAACGCCTGATTAGCTCCTCTGGAAGAATCTCAGATGGTCACAGCAGCCAGGACATGAGCACACGCTTCGTATCAGAATCGTCTACCTACACGCACACGTGAACACGCAGCAGGAGAACATGTGGACACTTAATATGATTTTCAGGCGTTCGCTTATCGCTCAGGAGGAGGGCGGGTGATGGAGAGACAGGTTGACACCGTTTGCTACCTGGACCGTTAGTCCCAGTCGGCGAGGAGCTGAGGAGGCAGATGGGAGGGAGGGTTATCAGGAGGCGCGTCTCCTCTCCAGGAGTCGTCGAGATTTTCTTCAGGACGACGTCGCTGTTTATTATTCACAGAGGAAACGCCGGAAGCCGAGCGTCCACGCTACCACGTCATGCACGCTTGGCTAGCCGTGCATCCCGAATCCCAACGTTTATCACGGCCGGAATTTCAATAAAGCGCTAAAAACGGAAGAGCAGCTTCGATCTTGTGGTCAGCATCACAACACTGTACACTGTCTGGTCGAAAGTATGTGGACACTTGAACGTAGGATTGTTGGAGGACATCTCATTCCAAAACCTTGGGTGATATTAGCTTAGCTTTTCACAAAGTTCTGGGATGTTGGACAGGCACTGATGTTGGACAGGAAGGGTCGCATTCCACATTCCAATTCATCCTGAATGTGTCAATTGAATCAGTTGCATTTTATCCAAACCCTATCCGACCTTCACTCCCTCAGACACGACCGAATGGTGTTTGGTTAAGATACTGGACTAGTAATCAAAAGGTCACTGGTTCAAGCCCCACCACTGCCAGCCTGCCACTGCTGGGCCCTTTAGCAAGGCCCTTAACCCTCAATTGCTTAGACAGTATACTGTCACACTACTGTACGTTGTTTTGGATATATGTGTCTGCTAAATGCCGAAAATGTAAATATACAAGCTCTGTTTATATGGGCACAGAGGAAGTCACCAGATGTGTCAATTATAATCATCTTGTGATGTTAAATGATATAGAACGTTCTGTACATGGAACAGTAGTCTCTTTGCCAAGGATAGAAAAAAATGTCCTGATAAGCACCAAAAATTGTCCATGATCACTTATTTGAACAACAGCCTCTGAATTTAGTGGTGGGTGCAATATGGAGCCGCCATCCCACCTACTGGCTTGTTTTGGGAAGGTGGAAGGAAAGCAAAGCTCACTGAGAAAACCAGACAGACCAAAGCTAAAAAATGGAACCCAGGTCCCCTGGTCTAAGACCTGCTGTGCATTTATGCCACCCTCCTAAAATACCAATCTAAACACTCGACTAGAGCGATCATGAGTGGTTACCCGTTAAAAAAACACTTTTATAAGACCGGTCGTACTCAAACAGGGTTTAATCCTGGGAATAAGGGAGGGAAAAACCCAAATCAGTCACGCCTGCAATGAATCAGCAAAAGTTTATTTTAAAACACAAACCGCCGGTCTACAGATTAGCCTCGGGGTTCCACCTTGCAGGGATCGCAGGTTCACATTACAGGTCTGGATTCCTCATAAGCACTCAGGAACACCTACCACGAACATTAGTCAGAGGAAATGTACCGGCACCGAGCTAGGCTCTATAAAATAACCATTAAATGAATAGTTACACAATATACGTCTCACCGAGCGCCCGTGTCCATATTTATGTTTTGTAACTCTCTGACATTAAGCAAAGCCGGAGCTTAAGGAGAATAAAATGAAGTGCTTAGCAGGCGGATGCTGGCCGTCAGCAGGCTGTGCACTTATGAACTCAGAAGTCACGGCCAGAGCTAATGCATCGCCCGCCGCACGGCCGTCTCCATTAGCCTGGTTATTCTGGGTTGTTTAAAACACACAGATTTCACATTTCTGGCTAAAAGCCTTTGATTATCGAACCTCTGCTGCAGAAAACCGAGTTCAGGACCAACAGAAAACAAACCGTAACGAACACTGCCCTCTGCTGGCCACACTGCGAATCTCAATCCAATTACTGCGGCAAGTAAACAACATCTCTTTATTTTTACTCTGCACCCCAGTACACAGTCTCACCGGGTATCATTATAGTGGAAGAGTGGGTTTTAATAATGCACTGCCAGATTTACATGCAGGGAGAGTTTGGAATGGACTGGCAAAGCAACAAAATGAATCATTTAACAGCCAGAACTATAACACACTGGGTGGTAACATGCTGCTCCTGCTTGTTGAGTTTTTTCTTGTAATGTTTAGACTAGGTTGTAAAGGTGAAAATGGGTGTAATTCGATTCCCTGTAATCCTGACCAGAATAAAGCAGCATTAAAACAGGCAATAAATAAATGAAGGTAATGGTTGGAGTTATATTTATTCTTTACATTCAGCTAGACGTCATAATTGTGGAAATGGTAACAAATCTAGAGTACTTTTGGATTCTACACGTTGTAGAGAGCCTCTGTAATGATGATAAAGTAATTTAGGATTCTGTATGTGGGTTTAAAGAAGGTCAGACGAGCCAGAGGGAGCAGATTAAGGTTTCCACGATTCATTATTCTATTAGATAATCTGAGCTTTTTATCCTGAACCCCACCATAACAGGGATTCATTTGGACCTGGACATCCAGGACGTCTGGAACAACAGACTTACCTGTCTCAGCAGTGGTATCTGGCAGCGGACATCTACAGACATGACTGACTATGTCCTGGGGAATGGTTTGGGGGGGCGAAGCCCTGCAATGGATTGGCGTCCTGTTCAGGGTGTGTTAATGCCTTGCGCCCAATGATTCCAGATTGAACCAGACCCACTGTGACCCTGATCGGGATAAAGCGGTTAATACTTTAATTAGTCAGTCTTAGCAATCTGGCCGCTGAACTAACACGATCAGACAATCTGAGGACGGGATTATTTTCTTGAAGCTGCAACAGTGACCCCTGCTGTCTGGTCAAGGCGCTGGCACTAGCGACAGAGGAATACAGTAGGGGCAAAATGCAACAGACGTTACAAAACAAGGGTTCAAACACCATTGCCTGCAGTAACACATTTCTACCAGAGGAGTCTCTAAATCCCCGATATGTTAAAGACACGTACTGCATCTATTTTCTGATTTCTACCTATTCCCATCGGCGGCTGATTTTTACCCTATAGATCCTGACTTACACACACGATGAGTCTGTCGTGCCTCCGTGTGTCCGCCAGCACAGACTGCACTTTTCTCATCAATAAGAAATTCGTTCAATCTCACAGAAAAGCTGCAGCACTTCAGAAAAGATTGATTGGGCTGAGGAGTGGCGCACGGCTCCATCAAATCCAGGGTAAGAGCGCAGTGACAGGAGAGAGACTGGACACATTTGGACTTTGTCTCTGTGATATGTTGCTGAAACGAGCGGCGTCTCTTTTACCCAGTTAGTAACTGGACACATTTTAGACGGCATCCGTCCTCGGGTGACTCCACCACTTCTTCTTTAACCTATTTCCCAAATCAGTATAAATGTTTGTGCCAAAACTGCACCAAGGTGACTCGCAAAGCTGCTCACAGACAGTGATCTGAGCCGTGAAACAAACCCAGGTCCTCATGACCCACGTTGCTATGCAGCACCCACTGTACCAGCTGTGCCACTATGCTACCCGCTGTACTGATTCATTTCTGGAAAACAAGATCACACAGTGCATCAATTTGGGGTGATAGTTAGGCTGAAAGCTTTACTATATGGACAAAAGTATGTGGAATTATTGAGCTTGGGTTTTCCAGCCACACCCTTTTCTAACAGGTACTTAAAACTATTTACTCACTCACTCACTGTCTTAACCGCTTATCCAATCAGGGTTGCGGGGGGTGCTGGAGCCTATCCCAGCTTTTCAATGGGCACAAGGCACACAGTAACACGTTCTGTGAGGCTACAGTGCTACCCACCGAGCCACTGTGCCGCCCTTAAAACCATTTATATAAAATAATTTACGCTTTTGGGAAGGCCTGTATTTGTTCCCCGGTACACAAAGCAAGGTCCATGAGGACATGATATAATGAGAGCTTGGTGTGGAGGAACTCCAGTGCTCTGCACAAACATTGGGATGCAGACTGAAAGCATGGACTTCTTGCCGAACATCCAGAAGAGTGGAGGCTGTAATAGCCACAAAATGACAGGATTGGCAGGTTTAGTAAGTTCATTTCATCGTGTCATTTCATCGATGTAACATGAGATACAACATTTCTGAACCTACAGCAACTACGAGGAGACTAAGAAAAAATACAGCATCAGTAAAAATCAATACCAGGCGAGCAATCTATAGCGGGTAACATGATGTAAGAGACTCGATACCACCCAGCGCTGATCAGCCCGACATTCTGAATGGAAATCAGATACTTTAGTTGTAAACGAGACGGAAAAAAACACGATGTTTTAGTGTTACGGCCTTCAGAGACACCGGGACCTCAGACAGGACATTTTTATTAAAAGCCGTTCTGCATGTTGCTTAGCTTTCATAGGTATCAGGTGGTGCGAATATTTATGACGCATATTTATGCCGTTTACGCTGACACTCATCAACCACGGTAAATCAGCCACAGTATATCAGCCTGAGATTTAGTGGTGTGTTTGTGCCAATTTGTGCCAGTTCTGACAGAAGAGCATTTGTGAGCTCAGGCAATCGACGTACAAATTCATCACAAAGGTGTTCAGTAAGCGTTGGGGGTGTATTCAAACCGAACTCGTCGAGTGCACCACTCTACCAGCTGCACCACTGTAAGGTACCTGCAGACTGCCCTGTGTTATCAAGCGCCTGAGACACTGAAAGAACATTATCACTGACTGAATGAACAAGGTGAAACATTTAACCAACGCTGCAGGGATTTATGAGAAGAAAAGACCGGCAAATGCATCTGTGGAGCAGAAACTCCACCAGCTACTCAGTCCACCAGTGAGTTACAATCCAAATAGGGTAAAGACAGCAGCAAAAAAATGACAAGTAAGCTGCCACGTCACCTATAAACAACGTCACTGTTTACCAATCAGGCCCTCGGAAACCAGAAAAAAGAACACCGGTGAGAGGACCAGCATGGGAAGTCAGGCAGGTCAACAAGTCAGACCGTCAGCCACTCAAACAGGTCTAACAAACAGAAGTAGGCAAATGAACCATCGCCTACAGGTCCAACTGCACCTCCTTTACCACCCAGACATTAAATAGCATTTATTTATTAATCTTAATAAACCAGTTGATCCTTGTAAGGGTCGCAGTGGGTCCAGAGTCCGATGCTAGACCCAAGGTGGGAATGCTCCTAGTTCATTGTTATTTCAACCCACACTATATCACATTCGTCAGTTTCCTCTGTATTATCATATGAGTGGCAGTGCATTAGTCAAGGTCCTTCTGCCTCTGCTTGTTTTTTTTTCTGAGTATCATCCATCAACATGAAAGAAAACGACATTTTACACTACAAGACGTTCTCCTACTATTCATTATCGCTCATAAATCAAACAGACATGTGACACATTTCTCTGCTCTCTCTGTGTGTACTGAATACATCTCTCGGGCTTGGCATTATCGCCCGGACACGGCCGAGCCGCTCTTATTAAATCTGGCCGCAGTTCGGATTTTACTCCGGTAAAAGCTGCAGCTGGAAGCTAAACGTGGTGGACGCCCCCCGTATCTGTGAGCTACATGGATACAACATCATTATCAGTACCAGGAATAGCTCTCGCCGTGTGATAAATTAGTACAGATTAATTATTCGGCCGGAGTTAAGTGGGCGCAGGAGCAGACGAAACCAGAGCCAGAGGATTTCAGCTATAATGACAAAGAACCCACGGTTCTATTTTTAAGCAAGACTGCAGCAAGTAGTGCTGGTGCTGCACAGCCCCAAGATTTGGAGACCTATAAGATGAACAAACGTTTACATAATCTCGTATGCAACATGCATTTCATAGCAGGGTCGTAAATATACTGTACATAAAGCAACTTAGATGGTTAACTGGCTGTGTAGGAAGTTCTATAATAAAATTAAACTGACTGGCATGGATAATTAATTCCTCATTAGTAATTAGGACTCTAAAAACCAGGAAAAAATGAATTAGAAACGGCTGGAACACAGGGCACTGTCCACAGTCAAACAAGCTTTATTTCACAGCAGGTTAGAATCTCCTGTTGCTGCTTTTATTTTGTCCACGTAATCAGCGACAAACTTTAGAGGGCAGCACGGTGGCTAGAAGGTCCTGGGTTTGATTCGCAGGTGGAGCGGTACCAGTCCTTTTTGTGTAGAGTTTGCATGTTCTCCCCGTGTCTGTGTGGGTTTCCTCAGGGAGCTCCGGTTTCCTCCCACAGTCCAAAGACGGGCCAATGGGAATGTAAAGCTCACTTGACTGTGTACAGTGTTACTTTAAACAGACTGTTTCTTTTACTTCATTTACATTTGTCCAAAGCAAGTTCCAGTACTGTGACAGTGTATTGTCTAAGCAATTGAGGGTTAAGGGCCTCGCTCAAGGGCCCAACAGTGGCAACCGGACGGTGGTGGGGCTTCAACATCTGACCTTTCAATTACTAGTGCAGTACCTTTACCGCTAGACTACTTTCAACTTATAGTATAGATTTTGGATTTCCTTTCAACCTTGGCATAAGGCCACTGTTCCATGTGCTTTGTGAACAAAGTGTGAATTTAAAATTTGAATTCATGTGTTTCAGCCACAACACTTGCTAACTGGTATAATAAATCAATTATATATTTGAAATGACATGCTTCCAACTTTGCACCATCAGTTTAGGGAAGGCCTGTTCCTGCAAGACTGTGTCCATGTGCACAAAGCGAGCTCTATAAAGACATGAAGAAAAGCTTGGTTTAAAAACCAAGAAACCCTGAAGAGTCCTGACCTCAGTACCACTCAACAGCTCATGCTCAGATGTCCAAATACTTTTGGCTATATAGTGTATATAAATCTGTACTGAACATCAGCGTCGAAAATCAGCTGTCGTTATAGTGTTCCTGTAAAGGACGTGGTTGATTATTTTAGCTCGTTCCTCAGCTTCTCCTTCACCGCACTGTTTGGCATTTGGAACTAAGACCCGTCAGCTCGGCCTGTCGCGGTCCCTGGGGTCAGGCGCAGACGCCCACTCACCTGCGTGAAACGGTCTCTCGCCAAAGCCTCAGCCAATCGGAAAGCCCCGCAGGACTGTGGGTGACACGGACTGACGTGGGATGCGTCTCAAATCCGAGGACAGAGGTGGAGAAGAAAATACAGTCAACATACAAACAGAGAGAGGAATAAATAGGTAGAGAGAGAGAGAGAGAGAGAATGAGGGATGTGCCACTGGGTATTCTTCCTTCAACACCCCATTCCCCTTCCAAAAATAGGCCAAAGAGACCAGGGGTTCGATGACAATGATAAATCATCCCTTCTGTGGAAGAGGGCACGGTTTCCTCCAGCATGCCGACTCCATGCAGACTGAAAATCAAACGCCGTGTGCACTGTAAGTGTAAGGTTTACTAGAGTGGGTACTGCACTGCAACGTAGGTCCCAGAGACCAGGGTTCGATCCTCGAGTCTGGTAACTGTCTGCATGTGTTTCCTCTGGGTTCTTTTGAACCTTCGAAAACATACAGTTAGAGGGTGGATTGGTAGGTAATGGCACCAAACCAAATGTGAATAAGTATTTACCCCCCTCGTTACGGTTCCTGAACAAACCACAAAGCCAGGAGTCGTTGTGGACGAGTCTCAATTCTCAATTATTTTTGCACAGCATGATGTGGCTCGTTCCTCTGCACAAAACAAGAGCCTGAACAACTTTGGGATGAATCGGAACATTGATTGTAAGTTTGGCAAATGCTTTCATACCTAAATAGGCACAAATTCCTGCAGGGATATGTCAAAATCTCTTGGAAAGTTCGAGTTACGGTGTTATAGTTGGAAAAGTCTCTATTATACTGACAGACCTTACAAAGAGATGGGATTATGTTATCCTTGTGTAGTAATTGAAAGCATCTGCTCCACACATTTTTGACCCTGGACCCTCAGCGGCCCATAGTGGATAATAATTAAAGCTCATAAATGATTCATATACCATATTTCACATGTAAATGTACGACACTCTTGAGATTGCGAAGCTGTTTCTGACTGATCGTTCGTTTTGTATATTTTTGGGCCCCGCCGTCATCCATCTCCGACACTTTTCTAAACAAAGTTACGCCCATGCTGGGAGAACACACAGCAAACCAGCGCCTCTGGCAGGAGAGGTTGAAGATGATCGAATGATACAGAGCGGAGGCACAACAGACCCTCTTTCCAATTTTATACCTGGGGAGAGTGGAACTGAAGGGAAGAGCAGAAGCGAGAGTGGGAGAGAAAGACATATTGAAACAGAGAACCCAGCGTGCGAGAGAGAAAGGAAAAGCTGCGAGAGAACACAGGAAGCCATCAGTCTGCCGTTATTTATTCAGCGCGGCCCTGACATCCAGTCAGAGTTAATAATCCGCTGCGGGTGAAGGGAGCTCCGTGAGCTCGACGTACCGCCGAGCGCTCGCCTCTGTCCTCCGCCACTCTCCCAATCAGAGATCAGAGCACCTGACTGACTGTCTGTAGCCAAGTTTCCTCCCGTTACCTTTCTTACCCGCTGCATATGCACACAACTCCTCGCTGAAGTTGAGAAGAAGTCATCGATCCAAGCCGAGGAACGAGAAATAATTCAACAAAAAAACTTATCAGCAGCTCATGCCTGTCTCAGCGCCGGATCTGGCACTAACAAACCCCCGGGCTGCTGCAGTCGCCAGATCTACAGGCTCCCAGAGGAAACGGAGGAGGAGGAGGACGAAGTGCAGCAGCATTAAGCCTAATTCTCACTACAGGACTAAAAGAAAAAAAACACTTGGTGATCACAGGGTGACTTAATGAAAAGTCTCGCTCTACGTGATCTATTTACATTGACATTTTCGCCATTTAGCAGATGCTTTTATCCAAAGCGACTTACAGTACAGTGACAGTATACAGTCTGAGCAATTTAGGGTTAAGGACCTTGAGCCCAACAGCAGCAACCTGGCAATGGTGGGGCTTGAACCAGCGACCTTCTGATTACTTAACCGCTAGGCTACAACTGCCAGATCTATAAATCTGTGGCTACTTACGAATGCATTCTGTCCCTCAAAAATAAACACAAACTCATGCAAAAAGTGGACAACAGCTGGGCCATGGGTATGTCCAAAAAATTCTGCTCAAATTCGTATCAAGCCAAATAAAACACAAGATGTCCACTGTCCTTTTCGTATTTGGCTATAGTGTCCCAAATTTACCCCGTAGGCGCCTCTACATCTGTATCGGCGTTACTTTGGGTGCAGTGTTTCCCACACCGCCATTTGCCCCATGGTGTTGCCCTTATATATAGCAAATTAGCTTAAAGCAAACACACACACACAGCTGTATCACTCTGAACCTCACAGCTCCCAATTAAACTGCAGTGCAGAGGGCGCCAGAGGGTGCGGCACCGTGGCAGCGGAGTGCAGATCTGCATCCGTGACCGTCAGGTCATCATCAAAACAAGCGCTCACGGTTCAAAGCATCGCTTGATGTAGCACTGGTGAACCATGTATTTAACCAAAACATTAAAGATCACCGGGTGTGGTCACATATTACGTGACTGCAGCTCTTCTTAGAGAACAGAGCATGAAAGAATGTAAAAATTCTTGTCTAAGCACAATTGGCTCGTCTGATGAGCTGGGAGGACTAGACCTCCACCCTTCGACTGTAGAAATCATTCTGAATAAAAGATGACGGTACAAATGCATCTTTAATGCTCCAGTTCTCCCAACACTTTTGACAGCGAGCTCGGCCACGCTCTCACAGCTCACACTTCAGCTATTTCATATTCTGTGGAATGTCTAATGCATGTCTCGCTTCATCCTTTTACACTTTCTACCGTGGTGTTAGTATTTTACTAGTGACGGTGAACACTCACCCAAAACATACAGCCCCAATTTTAAATATTGAATTAAAAACAGGACAACAGATTTTGCTATGCAAAACACTTGTTTAGGATCTTTCTACAGGTGGCGCTGTCATGATTTTGCATAAAAGGTGTTTGCATACTCTAAGCTTAGTTTTTATGATGGGTTGAGCCTTGACACTTCCAAAAAAACGAAATGTGTGAGCAAAAACTCCAACATGATTGCACTGTACCATCTACAGTCTTTAATATTATTAAAAGATTCAGAACGTTCAGAGTAACAGGTCAAGGCTAAGACCTTCGGTACATCAGATAGCACTGCATTAAAAACTGACATGAAGTCGACTTTGCTTGTTTTAGCAAGACAATCCCGAGCCACATTCTGCATTTTTCCGAAAGCCTGGCTTTGTTAAAGAGAGTGCAGGTGCTAGTCTGGCTTTCCTGTAGTTCAGATCTGTCTTCTATTAAAAACGAGTGGAGCATTATTAAGTAGCTGAAGTGTTTTATTAAGCATTCTCTTAAAGCTTAATTAGATTTGATACAAAATATATGTGGAAAGAAAAGCACAAACAGGGGCTGTAAAGCGAAGACAAGCTGCCAAACTAATCCTATTTATGTAGGCACAGAGAACCCACCAGCTGTAGTCATAATCATTTACATTTGATGCATTTGGCAGACCCTTTTATCCAAAGTGACTTACAATTATGACTAAACACAGGCTTAATGGCTTTGCTCAGGGGCCCAACAGTGGCAACTTGGAGGTTGTGGGGCTTGAACCGGCAACCTTCTGATTACTGGTCCAGCACCTTAACCACTGAGCTTCCACTGCCCATAATCACATAATCATAATCACAAACGAGGAATTAGGAGGTTAATCTAGTATGTATTTATCGTATTCCTAGATAGGAGGGAGTGAGTGATGATTGTGTACCAAACCCACTGCGACCCTGATCAGAAATCACACGTTCCGCTGCAGCTTGTTGCCGCCGGTACTGAACAACCGTACAGTGTTTCACTAACACTGCTCCTCCTGTTGTTGTTAGCAGCTAGTTAGCTAGCTAGCATATCAACACGATATATTAGACCAGTTTGTAATAAAATTTAAATTAATTTAAAAAATGAAGACCCCGCCGGTGAAACGCACTTATTCCAAACTGCCCGTGTGGATTGTAGAAGATCATCACGATGTAAGACGTTACTTTTATTGCTCTAAAACGAACAGCTCGCTAGAGTTTGGCGGGCTGAAGTTCAAATCGAGTGAGTGTCCACTACCTAGGTGCACTACCTAGGGTGTAAAGTAATAAACTGTAAGAGCTACGTAGTGCACTTCGCACTGATTAGAAATGCATTTAGGATCAGACCTGTAAACGCATGCCAGAAAAAGTTTGTGAACCCCATTGTATGCTGGAGTGACTGGGTTGTTTAAAATGTCTTAAGACACTACAAATATTAACTCGGACTGATCAGGGTCACGGTGGGTGTGGAGCATGCTCCCAGTTGCACTATGCATCTCTGACTTACCGCCAATCCATCGTATGAAACCAAATATAGCGAAATAGCCAGCACACCTACTGGCATGCAGTAGCAGGTGGGAGGAAACCAAGACGGACACGTGGAAAACATGCTAAACTCACTCTGTCTGCTGCACCGTCACCCTGGACATATAAATAATAAATATATTAGTTATTCTTGTGTGGTAAGGTTGGTTATCTGGTTTAAAATTAAATCATTACATCCTACAAGATGAAGTAATATAATAAATAAATCACTAAATACATAAAATAATATACACATTAATTTGGATTAATATTATTAAATCATCTTAAGTTTTTATTTATTTATTTATGTATTGCCATAAATGTAAACAGAAGAGAGCAGATGCAGAATGTTAACAAAAAGTTAAAGATTCAAAATGCAATAAACATATAAACAAAGCAAATTTATGCAAGTCCACCACAGGGCTTCAGCCACTCCTTAGCCAAATATGTCTGTTTAGACACCTAGCCGGCTGATAGCATTGTTGAGATTCAAACCCAGATCTCAGCTGCGTTGTGAGGATAAAAATATATATACAGTATGTGTGTACAGATTCATAAACACTTGACCCCTGATGTCACTTTAAAATTCTAAAATCGTTGTTATGTTTTTATTATGCAGGTCGTGCCTCACATCTATCGCGCCATCGGTTCTCGGCACATCCCCATCAAAGATGTGAAGATGGTTCATTTGGACTCGCACCCAGATCTGCTCATACCAGTCAGCATGTTGGCACAGACTGTGTTTGATAAAGAGTCTCTCTTTAGGTATGAGAAACGTGCCTCCTTCTACGACATTCTGTTGCAGTTCCTCTGCCCGTGTGTCCCCTGCATGACAGAACGACCCTCTTTTCTTAAGTCTTGGTATCAGAAGGGCCACAATGATTTCTGATGTTTATTGTTCCTCCTAGTGAGCTGAGCATTGAGAACTGGATCATGCCGATGGTGTACGCCGGACACGTCTCCTACGTCGCCTGGCTTCATCCGTACTGGGCTCAGCAGATCAGGGAGGGCGAGCACGAAATGTGTGTGGGGAGGGACACGAACACGGGCACCATCAGGTAATGCTGTAACCCTGAAGATGTTCCTTCATGTGTCTGAGGTGCCTTTTTAGTTATGATTTTCAATATAAAGATCTTTTTATCTCTTTATTGAATATACTGTATATTAGTGCAAGCCTCAAAGTGGAGAGCCGACCAATTTTTTTTCAATTACTCATGGTGCAGAGCTGTGGAGGAAATAGGGACGTGTTAGGTACAAGGATCAGTCCATTTTGAGCCATGTCCTTTCTCTCAATCCTTAGTTATTCCATTAATAACTTAATAAATTTTAGTTAATTCCTACTGACCAACGATCTTTAATTTCCCAATCGAATACCATTCCTGCTGCTTTCAGGTCATTCTTTTTGTTTGTTTCCTTTATTTCCAGGGTTCTTGTTCCTAGAACAGTAGTAAAGTTTCCTCTCTCTAAGAACTTTGATTCCTGGAGGGGTTTAATTTATGTACCTGTATAAAGGCTTGTAGTGGGGGGTGCATCGGTGTGACTCGGTGGAAGGAAGTGCTCATCCTTCTTTCACAGTTGGCCTGAAGGCGGATTCTGTACAGAGAGAGTTCTAAGTAGCATTTGCATATCAGAGCAGCATCTTTGCCATACTGCCCTGTCTGACCCTGCCCTCCGGCCATAAGTGATGCGGCTTCTCACTGCCTCGGGCACACATCCTGTTATCAGAGTCACTTGGCACGGTGCTGATCTAGGTGCGGAGAAACCTGCCCTCAGGGCGTGGCACAAGTGCATGTGCTTGTTTCTGGGTTTTGACCTCTGCCTGTCTGTTCGGATGATTCTGGAGTTACTTCTGATTAAAGGAACTGTCCATAATCAGACCCCACTAGGAACATGCGGCAATAAAAAGGATGGTGCAGGGTGCTTTTATATCTAGCTACTATTATATCTACCCCCTGTGTCATGTTGTTGAAGACTTTCTGAAAAATATTTTACCGGTGTGGGTTGTAGAGGCGCCTTATTCTATAAAAAGTCTGTTATTTTGTAAAAGAGCCAAGTCCAAGTGTAAATACAAAATACATTTTGAGAAGATGCATTTTGCTGTTTTGAGAAAACCGCCTCCGTCAGTCCCATTCAACACTCCCGTAACAAAACCTCATCCAACCACAAACTTTTTTAGGTGCAAATGAACCCCAGTGTGGGTTTTATTCTTCACCCAGGTCATTTGAAAAGTCTAGTAATGAGTGTGAGTGATTGAACTCTTAATGATTTAACCTTGAAGACGTCGCTCCACTTATCTGAAGTTCTTCATTAGTTCTGATCTGAAGTGTCAGAACGTTCCTGCCGTTCTGATTGTCGTGACTGATGCTTGACATTGAACTGAATTTGGTATCGATGAAGTAGGAGAGCGGTGAGACGCCAGTAAGATTGAAAAAGTCCAGACAACTTCATTTTCCACTTCTAAAATCCACTTCTTATTAATATTAAAGTTTAACTTGTATTATTCTGCTTCTTAGGAAATATTCAGCACTGGTTCACCAGCAATAGTGTAGGGTTAAAACACGAGGGTTGACATCTTAAACTCACAAAGTCGAATCTCAGCTCTGCTACCAGCAGGCCGGGTGTCTATACGGACAATGATCGGCTATGTATGAGGTTGGGACATGGCAGAAGCCCAATCATGTCTGTCTAGACACCCGGCCAGCCGATAGCACACTTTGTTTCTAACTGGGTCTCAGCGGTGTTGGGCTGGCATCATTGTACTGTAAATTCTGTTTCCATTCCAGGGTCACAAGCAGGGACGATTACTTTCTCAGCGACGCTCTTTACGTTCCCGCAAATCAGCTGGAGGACGCCAAGCCCTTACACCTAAGCGTCATTCGGGTGGATCCAGCAGACCCTTCTCAGAGTTTCCAGACCGAGAACGAGTCCAGCACTGCTAAGAAACCCAAATCATCTCTGGAGTCGAAGCTGGACCGTCAGCAAAGCAGCAACGAGTCCTGCAGTTACGTGTCTCAGCCAGCAGGTGGAAGCAGCGCATCAGATACGAGTAGTGCAGTAAACAGTGCGCAATCCCACAGCCAGCCAGCAGGGGGCGCGAAGGTTCCAGCTGTAGAGACGTTACTGAGTGTGCTGCAGCAGGGCGATCCCTACATCCTCGATATCGATCTGGATTTCTTCTCCTGTAAGAATCCGTTTAAGGAAATGTACACACAGGTACTGAACACCTCTAATATCGAATATTAGGTCACAAATATGCATTTAAACCCAATTCCAAAAAAGTTGGGACAGTAGGAAAGATGACAGCAATGATTTGCAAATCTTTAAAACAGTGCAAACAATAACTATCAGCTTATATACAGACTTATTCTAAATCTGATGAGTGTGACACGTTTCTAAAAAGTTGGGACAGTGGGATGCTTGTTAAACCTGCCTTTATAAACAGGCACAGTTATAAAGGAACAGGAAAGGGCCTTCCCCAACTGTTGGCGCATAGTTGCGAGGATATAATCGTATTTATACTTTTTCTAGCAGTTAATGTGGCCGGAACTTTGATTCTGTACGTTTTCTTACTTCATCCTGATCAGGGCTGCGCTGGATCCAGAGCCCGTCCCCGCTAACACTGGACTGGTTCGGGTCCCGGTCCGGGTGCCAGTCCTTTGCAGGGAATCACACACTCAATTGCACTTTGGTATACAGTTATGGGCAAAATAGCATCTTCAATCCACCTTCTGGGATATATTGGGGAGGTTTGAAGCAGCCAGTGCAAATGTAGGAAACTACAGAGGAGAACATACCAAACACCAGCCATTCCTTTTCATTATTTTGTAATTACTGTATTATGTTACACTTAGTGAGATGTTATTAATGGCACTAACGTTAGTCTCAGTGCTGCAGGGGTGCGGTGCCACTCTGTTGACGTACCCGGCTTGTTCTGTGTCGCCCGCGGACGGCTCAGGCAGCTCCAGATATTTCGGCGACTTACAGCACTGTGACAGTATGTATTGTCTAAGCAATTCAGGGTTAAGGGCCTTGCTCAAGGGCCCAACAGTGGCAACCTTGAACCACCGACCTTTCTGTTGCTCGTCCAGTACCTTAACCGCTAAGCTACAACTGCCTACAACCTGTAAAATGCTGCACGTGATTCCTGCACGTGTTCTGAACGATCAAGTCTCTGCTCATGCGAGTAACCCCGACAGACGATCTGATATGTGAGAAATGAAAAGTGTTTACTTCCTGTCGGTGTTGTGACGACGAGCGCAGGACTCTCATTAATGGCTGTTTTCGTCTCGTCCTTTGACGACAGCCCGACGACGACTGTTTTCCCCGCTCGGAAGCTTTAATCGATGTCTCTATTTTGCGCAGGAAGAGTACTCCATCCTGCAGGAGCTGTACAGCTTCGAGAGGCCTCGCGAGGACGCGGACGAGGTAATGGAACCTTTTAATCAAATTAGCGCTAACAACCCGAGGGCTGACGCAAATGATGTTCAGCCTGACTTGGTTTCTGCAGCCTGGTTAAAAGGGCAGCGGGAGCACAATGGGTACCGTTCTCCGTTACTCACCGGGAGGCTGTGAGTTCAGACCCTAATAGAATACACCCCGATAACCCAGACGTAGCCAACACGTAGTCTGTGTAGACACCCAGCTGCTCGATAGCACTGCAGAGATTCAAACCTAGATCTCAGAGGTGGTAGATCACTTTTTAAAGATGTCAATTGCTAACAGGTGTATAAAATCTATTTCTAGAAAATAAAACTCTCTGTTTTTAACAGACAGGGATGGTTTGGTGTGAAAGACCTCAGTGACTTTAGCCTCTATAAACAGGTTTAGATTGAATTGGATTTTAGATTTAAGGACACGATGCCAATTCCTGACCTCATTGATGCTCTTTTGACTGAATTGGCACAACTGTCCACAGACACACTCCAAAATCCTGTGAAAAACCGGAACCCCATAAGAACCCCCACGATTTTGGACTGTGACGTCTAAGAAGCTCAGTCAGGTGTCCACATACTTTTGGCCATATAGTTGATCATTTTGACCCTGGCGTCTGCTCATGGTGTTGATGTCACTGTGTAAGGAGGAGCTGTGTGAGTGTGTGGAGAGACGTACACGCCAGCTGGAGGACCTGGAGGCGGCGTTTGCTGATCTGCTGGAGGACGATGCACAGAGCAACGTGGAGCGCTGGGCAGCTAAGCCTGGGTACACACACACACACATACACACACACACACACACATACACACCAGATTTGGTTCCATCAGAAAACACTGACCACAAGGTACACCAGTCCCATGCCCTCAGAAGTCTGTGTGTCTGTGTAGATGCCCGGTCGGTCAGCAGTGGGCTGGCGTGATATGCACAAGTTTTGATGACCTGTTATTAAACACATGGCCGTGTTAAGTGTGTTATTAATGATTTGGCTTCGACTGCACACACACACACACGCGCACACCCTGCGGCCTTGTCGGTGATTTCTCTCACTGTGTTGTTCTATCAGCTCTACACACACAGCTGGGTTGATTAGTGATTTATTGTGTGTGTGTGTGTGTGTGTGTGTGTGTGTGTGGTGCGCGTGGTGCGCGTGGCACACTTGGCATTCACTCTGCTTCCCCATTGCAGGATGAAATCATTTGCCAGACTGGTGAGCAGCCTGAAGAGTCGAAATGAATCACCGGATTACGAAATGGTGAGAAACGTCTCGTTTTGATTCGGTACATTCGGTTCATCCCGATCAGGGCTGCGCTGGGTCCAGAGCCCGTCCCTGCAAACAGGGATGGTTTGACCTCGGTGACCTCAACCTCATTAAACTTTAGATTAAGCTTTAGATTGGATTAGATTGTAGATTTAAGGACCTCACTGATGCTCTTTTGACTGAATTGGCACAACTGTCCACAGACACAGTCCGAAATCCTGTGAACAGCTTTCCCAGAACCCCATTAGAACCCCCCCAAGAAGCTCAGTCACGTGTCCACATACTTTTGGTCATATAGTTGCAGGGAATCACACACTCATTTACACTTTGGTGTGCAGTTATGGGCAATATGGCATGGTCAATCCACCTGTTGGCATATATTGTGGAGGTTTGAAGCAACCAGTGCACATATAAAAAAATTAAAGAAGAGAACATACCAAACCTCAGCCATTCCATTTCATATTGTTTTGTATTACTGTATTATACTAGACTGGGTTAGGTGTTATTGATGGATGGCACTAACGTTAGTCTCGGTGGCACTCGCTTGTTGGCGTCTCCGGTTTGTTCTGGGTTGCCCGTGAGCTCGATTGGCGCAGACGACTCAAGCAGCTCGGCATAATTCGACCGCCAGATTTTATTCCCGCTCTTCCCCTCTTCCGTCCACTTTCTCCGTCGCGGGTTCGCATGTTTTATGTTTTGCTTTTGGTCCGCTGCTTTATTCTCCCGTTCCTCTTGTTTACTCGTGGATTTGGGTTCGTTTTTAATTCTCAGAGGTGCGTGGCTACACCTGACACCTACCCCGTTTAGGAAACCTTACGATCCCCAAGTTTAAGGAGCGTTTAGATTTATGTGGTTGCTATGGTGATAGATTAAAGGCTCCATAACAGTCATTTTTTGTTTGATCGAGGACGATCGTGTTTCAATTATTCAGTCACAGAAAATGTGCAGAAACGAGTCGATTCCCAGGAAACGCGTCCAAGCACTCATTAAGCTTTTGGGTTCGACTCTAAACCGATCGTGTGTTGTTTCTCCACGTAGGTGCACCAGACCGGACTGACCTGTGATTACTCAGAACTTCCTCACCATGTCAGCAGTCAGGTGGAGATCCAGCAGCTTCTGGAGGCTGTTCGGCACGTACTGCAAGCTCTGCCCAAACCCACCATCGTCACCGTGTCCAGGTGAGCCTGACCACGGGGCTGGAGACGGGCTGTGTGTATAATGGATTCCAGGCCTAAGAAGCTGAATTTAAATTAAATAAAATTGATGGGTGTCCAGTAATGTGCTGGTCCACCAGAGCGAAGACCGGGGTTCAAGTTTCTGTGGGTACGCCAGCACAAACACAACTGGCTTATCAAGCTGCCTGCACAAGTGGTGGAGAAATATCTAGTGCATAGCGTGTTCCTCCATGTTTATTAAAAAAGCTCTCAAGTCCCTGTGTTAAGTGACTAAAAGACCTTTCCCTGATCTTCTCCTTAACTCTTCTAAATAATCTTCCATGGTGAGGTTGAGCGTATGCAGAAACCTGCTGAAACCTACCAGTAGGGCTTTTTGTGATATAAATGTCAGTCTTATGATACTGAGTTCCTGTTTTTTTGCACGCAGGTCCAGTCTGGATGAATATTGTCCCCCTGAGCAGGTGAATCTGATCCAGAGCAGCATGTTGAATATTTTAGAGACTCTGTTCGGTTCTTTAGATGTTCATGAGGAGAGTGAAGCAGCTTCTGGGGGAAGTTCATCCGTCTGCTCATGACTCCTGTGTGTGTGTGTGTGTGTGTGTGTTGAAGCCAGTGATGTAGATGTTTTGAAGTTGCTTGGAAATCCACAGATTGGAATGTTTTTGTATCAGACTGATGTAAACACTAAGGCCGGTGGTAGCTCAGCGGTTACGATACTGGACGAGTAATTATAAGGTTGTTTGTTGGGCCCCTGATTTGCTTGAATTCTGTTCACATCTGTAAATTGTTTTGTAAATGTTAAATGTAATAAAATGTTATTTTTCTTCTTTCGGCTGCTCCCGTATTTAGGCGTCGCCACAGCGGATCTGGTCCAAATACCAGACCTGCAGTTTGTTAAATGACCTTCCTGAATCAGCGCTCCTGTTTCTATCCGGGCTTGGGACCTGCACTAAGAGCGCACTGACAAGATCACCTCCCAATGGCTAGGCTGTTTCGGCTATCTTACCCCTCGGACATGTCCATATGGGCGCCCGACCAGTCGATAGCACTACTGAGATTAGATTAGAACAATTACAAATCAGGCCTTCTAGTATAATGTTAATGTGTTAACATTGTAGACAAAACTTCCAGGAGGAGTGTAGGCTGTTATAGTTGCAAATCAAAGGCAGCATGCTCATGATTGGGTGTCCACATATTTTGGTCCATATATCGTTTGCAAGTGAGTGTGAGACTCACTGTGACCCTGGTCATGATGAATACATTCAGAAATGTCTAGCTATGATCTACAGTTTGAGTTCATTATTATGTTTCACCACCGTTTTACCCTGGTCAGGGCCGTGGTGGGTCTGGTCATTGGATAAAAAAAGCAGGAAACACCCAGGACAGGTCGCCAGTCCAGGACACACACACAAACACACACACTGCATGTCTTTGGACTTGTGGGAGGAAACCCATGCAGACACAGGAGAACATGCAAACCACACAGAAAGGACCCTGGCCACCCACAGGGAATCAAACTCAGATTCTTCTCGCTGTGACACGACAACGCTACCCACTGCATCCGTCCTTCACCTGCGAAGTTCGATTGGTTTGTTTTTGGTTTCTTGTATTTTGTTCCTCTCTTAACGAGGACGTGTCCTCACCGGTGCGAGCGCCGATTTCTGCTTCTCGGTTCGCACTGATTGGTTACCGGAGGAAAGTCGTGCGTTTTCGGTCTCGATGCCCTCTGATAAACACACGACCCCGCGTTCTACGCGCTCCCGTCCGTGTTGATGACATCTGGCTGAGGCCATCGATACGGTCGTCCGCACCAAGTTCTGTTGAATCCAGTTGCTTAGCAACTTCATGGGCACATCATTGCACATTGTTCGGGGTGTGGAGCGTCTCAGCTGAGGTTTTTGTACAAACAGGACAAACAGGAGTAAAAATATCTTGATTACACAGATGTATCAGCCACCCTGGAGTTTGATAAGCTTGTTTAAAAGCTTGTTTTTTGGATGGGATGTCCGACACGCTCATAGTCAGGTGTCCAAATACTTTTGCTCACATTGTGTATATTTAATGATGAGAAAATGAAAACTTCAGTTCCCTGTCAGCACTACAGCACCTCAGGAATAATGAGATCTTCACACCATCTACTCACACTGATGTAGAAATGAAAACCTGATGAAAGCAGAATGTTAAAGACCGAGCCTGTTTTGATTTAAATCCCCACAGTTACCCTGCCGTAAACCCAGACCTGGCATCTGTGCCATGCTTTTGTATATCACAGTCAGCTGTTAAATGATTCAGGTTGGTAAAAAAGTATTTCAAAGTAAATTGAACCATCAATCGAGAGCTCGGCCATCTTGCCTACATCAGTGCCCGACCTCACAGACGGTGGGTTAGTATTAAGACTCCGGTGCCACGTTTCATGCTTTTACTAGGAATGCCAACAATTCTGTAGCTGGAAAAGCAAATATCATCATCCCTTGTTGCTCTTTAAGTAGGTTTCGGATAATTTTGCCCTCTCACCCTGATTCTGATCCACGCTGCTCTTTTTCCCCTCGTTCTCCTGCTCTGCTCTTCTGCCTCTGAGGATTTTTCATCAGCACTAATTACAGGTTCGTTTATCAGGTTCGTACAATTACAGTCCTGAACTGCAAGCTGCTATTTGTAAAGCAAACGTGGAATCTGTCCCACCTTTCGTTTGGTCTGATCGTGTGCTGCGCTGTAAAAAAGTAATTGCACCCTTTTTTGATTCCCTTCCTTTGACTGTTCAGCAAAACATGAACTTGGACAAGGAGCCTGAATTATTTAGATTTACGACAGCTGTGTGATTTAAGTAACTGGGCAATAACAGGAGTGATATGGGGGTTGGGCAACTTTGTTCCCCAAATAAATGACTTTATGTTATACTGTACATGTCTTGTGTTTTTTTACCTGGAATGTGTGATGTACTGGCGACCTGTGCCAATGAATTGGACCGGCCGTGACCCTGACCAGGATAAACCGTTGATAAAACAGACTAAATAAATAAATGAAGGTCTGATGCAGGGTGCTGCCGTGTTGAACTTTTGTACCAATTGTTCTACACTGTGTCTAGAGCTCTTAGGTGGCACAGCACGATGCTGCCAAAATCTTAAGCTCTCGAATTCTAATCACAGACGCTGCTTTCAATCTGGCTGGCTGTCCAACAGGAACGATCGTCTGTGCCTGAGGGAAAGAAAATCGAAAGTGTTTAGTAATTAGTAATAAATGATTTAATAAATAAATGTAATACGTTCTTAGTGTAGCTTTTACCTAATTTAGTTAGAAAAATCCCTTTTTTTTGTCTGACAGTTAAAACCACATCATGATTTACTACACAGCTTTAACCCTTTAATGGTTTCACCAAGAAAATAATGTTTAAAAATTATTTCTTTGCATTATTTTTTTTACTAGAGCCAAGGAGTAGATACGACCCAAACAAGATGATTTAAATACAGCTCATTTTACCCTAGTATTTAGACTCAAAGTAAGATCAACCAAATGGTTAAGCAGACCATTAAAGGGTTAAAAAGATTCCAAACACTTTAAAACTACAAAAATAATTCAGGCTTTTTTTGCACTCTGGCAACCTCTGCTGTTCACACAACACCCACACTGGTAGAGGAACGCCACAGGCGGGCACAAGCCTCCTCCTGTGTGTGTGTACAGCCAGCAGATGCATTTTTACACACTCTGTGGGAACTTGTGCTTTTAGCTTGTCTAGAATCTGTGGACAGTAGGAGTCGCTGTTGCAGCAGAAATCTTGTGAATCCATCTTCATCATCCCTCCTTCAGGCACAGCCAGTCGGGTCTGTTAAGCAGTCGGTGGTGGTGTGCTAGTGTTTTGTTACTCTGTGTTCAGAGTAACTTGTCCTGAAGTGTGCAGTGACAGGATCATTTACCTTCCACCAGAACCATTCCACTGAAGGATCCTAAATGGTTCGTGGTGGATCACTGTGGTTTAGTTTAATGAGAAAACGTTGCCGTTCCTTGAGGGATGAAGGCTGCCGTGATTCTTCTTCTCATCGAGGTTTAATAAAAGATAAAAGCCCGAGGAAATAAAAGAGGAGGTGAAGGTGACGAAGACCTCAGCGTGAGGAGAATCCTGCTCTCCTCATGGGCTCGGATGTTTTTAATATCACCACAAAGAAGATGTTGTTGAATCATGAGTGATTTTTTTTAGCAGTTCATTACGTTAATGTCCATCACCCGAACAGGCTATATTACGGTTGCTATGGTTACTCATGGGCGGCTGTACGGTTGCGTTTCAGTTTTCAGACACTGATTAGTAATTACCGTCTTCATGACTAGTTATTTAATTGCACAATAAACAGGCGCATTGGAGAATTTTTTATTTTCTTTTGCGTCGTCCCGATTTGCACATGCTCAATTTCCCTGCGCTCTCTGGCGGCCTCTGCTGGCGGCCCAGAACCCATGCTGATCAAGTAGAGCACAAACCATTAATAGAGACTCATATTGCCAAAAGTATTTGAACACCTGATTCTGAGCTTGTAGCCCAGCAGTGAAGGTAATGAACGAATAATTAGAAAGCCCCACCCCTGCCAGGGTGCCACTGTTGGGCCCTTGAGCAAGGCCCTTTATCCTCAATTGCTTAAGACTGTAGAGCAAGTCACAGTAGTGCAAGTCGCTTTGGATAAAAGTTCCACATTTCATTCCAATACCATGATCATTAATATAAATGTAGGTCTTTCTTTGCAGCTATAACAGTCTTCGCTCTTCTGCTAGGGGTTTGCACAGGGTTTTGGAACCCTGTGCTCATTCTGTCAAAAAAAGCATTTCTGAAGTCAGGCACTGATATTTCGTTAGAAGTTTTAATTCTCTGGGGTTTAGGTCCGTGTTCTTCCACACGACATTTCATTTATTTTACACCCCTGAATCCTGAACTAAATACTCAGGAGGGGTGTCCACATACTTTTGCACGCACGGTGCACATATCCGAGAGCTCCGACTTGTTTTTGAACCTACATCTACATGCGCTCACTTGATGCTCTTATGCAAAGCAGCTTCCAGCTGAAGCGGAGCAGAAATGGAACGAGCTGCTGAAGAAGCCGTATAAACGTCTCCACCGAGCGAGCGAGATAAAAGAGACGCGACTGGAGCACGGCGATGTGAGCGAGTGATTTTACTCAGACATGAAAATTATAAAGCACTTAGAACAATCAGGAGCATCATGAGTCTATATATACAGTATATACACATAGCTATATATTAATACTGTATATTTCCCAGTGTCTGTCATCATCAGCTCACCTTCAGTGATTAATCTGAACTGCACAGCTGTCACATCGTTGGTTCTTCATGTAGGTGAATTACTGTCTTACCACCATCTTATCCTGGTCAGGGTTGCAGTGGGTCGGTAATTCATTGGACCAAAGGCAGGAAACACCCCAGACATGTCCCCAGTCCATCACAAAACACACACACACACACACATTCTCGCTTTGGTAAATCTCTTGTATCCCCAACTGACCTGACTGCATATTTTTGGACTCATTGGAGGATCCCGGAGCACCAGAAAGAAACCCACATGGACACAGGGAGAACATGCAAAATTCACACAGAAAGGACCCTGGGAAATCAAACTAAAACCTAAAGAATATATCAGAATGTAATCAATCACTTTAAACACAAACCCATTTAAATACATCTAGATTTTTTCGGGTCACTGATCAGTAGTGCCTGCACAGTGTCACAAATACCATATCACCAAATATACTGTATTTGGACAACTGACCATGAGCTTGCTGGACATAAAGTGACCTCTGTGTGATCCTTCCAGCTTTAATAGCAGTCACTATCATGAAAAGACTGTGAAGTATGTCTGTAGGAATTTGTGCCCATTCAGACAAAAAAATGACACTACTTGTATAGCTGGGCACTGATCTTGTTGAAGAAAGCCTCAGTTGATGTTCCAGTTCCAAAGCTGCTGCAAAGTTGGAAGCATATAATTTCCTTTATATAACTGATTTATTACACCAGTAAGCAAAGAGGTCTCCCAGTATGTTTGTCCGTATCTTTCCCAGCATTTTATAGGATTTCATAAACAATTTGCTTAGTATAATTTACTTTCTTTGGTTGTGTGGTCATCCTGCAGGTTTTTTCGGTCACTATAAACAGACATGGCATTTGAATCGTGGTCACCTCGGGACTTGGGTTCGATTCTTTTTTTAAAATCTTATTTGAATAATTGTAAATGTGATAGTTCTGAGAAACTCCAAATGTTCTTTTTTGCTAATGAACCTCCGTCCTGGTGAACATACAAAGCAACAGCATTAATTAATGCGGGTTAAATGAACAAAACCTTGTTTATTTTTTGTAAGCAGGCGGTCAGCGCTGGGTGGTTAAAAACTGGCCAGCTCTGCGCCCGGTCCGTATTTGCATAAGGGGCAGCGTGGCGGGAGCCGGCTGAGAACAGCTGGTTCTTTTGCTAAGTGCATCTTTTGCATAAGAGGCTGCATCGTCGTGCTTGTTTGCGATGAATGCCAATGAAGCACAGGCAGGTAGTTGTTAAAGACCTGGAACACTTCGTTACCGTCGCGCATCAGAGACGTGCTCTAATGCCCAAATTTTATTCCATTTTCTCTCTCTTTTTGCTTGGTAATTAATTACGTTAGTCGCTAACGAGCCGCACAGGCCTCCGACTGACACGGCGTGCCAGTGAATATCGCCCGAGCCCACGCGCTGGGTTATCTTCCACTTTAATTGAAATGCCGTGTTGATTTGTAGAGGGTTTAATGGCGTAATGGGTTCACCCCTACTCACCTGTGCACTCGAATGATAAAGGTACGAATGTCATGTTTAATTAATTAAATGTTTGATTGCCCGTCAGGCTCCGAGGGTTTTTATAGTTGCTTATTTACTCCAGTAAATAAATAAATAAATCTTTAATTTTCCTCTGTCAGAATCAGCCTGGATTTTATTCATGTCGTCGCTCCACACCGTCTTTATGCAAAATACACCACAGCTGCTAAGAAATATATCCTTTAAATCAATAAATCAATTATATAAAGGAAGTGATATGCTTCCAACTTTGTAGCAACACTTTAGGGAAGGCTCTTTCTGTTCCAGCATGAGCAAGGTCTATAAATACATAAAGAAAAGCTCAGAAACTCCAGCGTCCTGCACAGAACCCTGACCTCAGCCCCACTCAACAGATTTGGAATGAACCAGAACATCGACTGAGGCTTTGTTGACCAACATCAGCATCCAGCTATAAAAATACTGCCAACTTTTGTACTACGGATTAGGCACAAATTCCCACAGACTTGTAAGAAGCCTTTTCAGAAGAGCGGGTGAAAAGATCATCTAGAGGTCACTCTATTGTAATACCTTTTGCAAGCTCGTGGTCAGGCGTCCAAATACTTTTGGCTGTATAGCGCATGAGTCTGTAAACTGAGCTCAGACATCAAATCCACTATAATCCGCTCTGCAAATTTTATTAGCGGACAAAACGAGCTTGCGCGAACGTCAGTCAGCATGAATTGGCATGAAAAGTGGGCGTAAACAAACACCAGTCGTGTTTGCCTGATTTACTGTTGGCATTTCAGTAATTAAAGCTTCATTTTTGCATAATATGGCCGAGAATATGTAGACATCTGGACATAAGCTTGTTGAATGAGCTTTTTTCCTTCAGCTGATCCTGTATTTAGGGGTCACCACAGCAAACTGGGACAGTTTTTACATCAGATGCCCTTTCCGAGATGATGTTTAAAAAGTTCTGATTCCAATTTATCTGTCTATAAAATCTCGTTACATTGGACCAACGGCAAGAACACCTTTTTAATAGTTAGGACTTCATACTAGCAGTGAAACGTGGTGGTGTGATGGTGAAGATGCTTACCATTATAACATGAAACAAGTCAAGTTTATTTATAAAGCGCCTTCAGAGACATCAAGTGTCGTCCAAGGCGCTGTAGAATAAAATCAGAACAATGATAAAATTAATTAATGATATAAAATAGTAATAAAAGACATATAGCAGAATAAATAAATCAATGTAAATGAATTATGTTCAAACCCAAAACCCTGTGAAAATAAACAGGTCAAGTTGGATTTAAAACTGTCAGTTGTAGGGGACATCAAATTTGAGGTTATTGATCCGTAAGCCGAAGCTGAGGATGTAATTGGGTCACAAAGGCATGTTCACCCCAACAGACATGCAGCGAGGGACCTAAAACGAGCACTTCGCTCCCGAAAACCTGCAGCGTGTCTGATTTAAAGCGACCCAGCAAAAGAAGAGCGGGATCAAATAAACAGCGCTCAGCTGAATCCCTGCTGAAGGTGGTGGAACCTGTTTATTCTTGGCAATTCTGCAAAACCAAAAGAAAAGGTATAAAGGCAGGACGTGCGGGAGGTTTTCGTAAACATTATTTGAATGTTCAGAGAAAGGAGGTCAGGTGGAGGATGGAGCGCACCATCTCTAAACGAGGCGAGGCGAGGCAAAGCGAGGTGAAATGAGGTGAGGCGAGGCGAGTTTGCCTACACAGATCCTACAGAGCGAGATAAAACAAATACAAATTAGAGAGATAAAAACAGTAATAATAGGTAATAAGCAATTGTTAAGAGCTCAGGGGGACAAACTCACCAGGGGGCATAAAACCGAGAAAGTGAATTCACTGTTTTTAATTAAAGCAATAAGCCACGAGAGGCCGTGCATTACTGTGATTTTAGCACGGGGATGACGTTTTTGGCACGACGCGAAGCGGAGTGCCTAAAACTTCTTTCCCCATGCTAAAATCATAACAGTAACGTACGGTCTCGAGTGGCTTATTGCTTTTATAAAACGGCGGTCAACATAAAATATAATAAATACAACAATGTTTAATTCATAAATGTATTTATTGTGTATAAACTTACAATAAAGCATTCTTCCGCGACGCAAAATAGTTCGATTAACAGTGTTGCTAGGCAACATGAGGGCGAAAATAACATTAATTTTTTCTATTCAGTGGCGTATTAATATGGAATGATGTGAGGTGGTCCTAGGTGTGCGTTTATCAGGGATTTTACAACGGCTTCGAACGCGGCTCAGCCAATCAGATTTTAGGACCGGAACTATCCGTTTTATAAAAACCTGTTTTACTATTGTGTGATTTATGGACTTGAACTCAGTGTGAGGATGTTAGAACTGTTTTCTATCCGAATTCAGTTCCACAGGGTCACCGAGCAGCGCCATCGTATTTTCTGGACGCTAAGTTTCTTAAATACAATTTAGATACGTTAAATAATAACATATAATAACAAGAAGCAACAAAGGTAATAAAGAGGAAACACAAATCCCTAATTACTCCCATTTTTTATTTATTATTATTGGAATTCAGTTTACTACCTCCGGAAGCTCCGGTTTCCTCCCACAGTCCAAAAACATGCAGCCACGTTAACTGGAGACACTGAATTGCCTAGGTGAATGGGTGTGTGTGTGTTTGTGTGTGTGTATGTGCGATGGACTGGCACCCCGTCCAGGGTGTTACTGTGTGCCCAGCGCCCATCGAAAAGCTGGGATAGGCTCCAGCACCCCCCCCAATTGGATACGTGGTTAAGAAAGTGAGTGACAGTGAGTTCACAACTGATACAATAACAGTCTCACTGTTTATATACATTCGTACGGGACGTGTGAGCTCTAGCAGAGCTGATAAGGGAACTTCAGCGGGTTGAATCCCTTCGTTCGGCTCTTCTGCTTTCTGAAGTAATGTTTTGGCTAAACACATTACAGGACAGCTAACCTAGCTAACATGTAAAAGATAACCAGCTAACCCAGGTTCCTTGGCGGATTTTGCAGCATTTCTGGACGTTCGCTGGTTACTTTCACATCGTCGCTAGTTTTCAGCACAGATTAATGAAACGTTCGTACCGTGTGCTGCTCTCAGATAACGCGTCGGCTGTCTTTACCCGCCAGACGCACCATGACTGATGGGTATTTTACTTTCAATTTCCTGTGTAGTGATGAAGCATTTCTCACCCTACACAGTCTGAAGTTCCAGTATAACTCCACTTAAAACGACAGAATTCCCAGTGTGGTCCACTTCAGTACCACATGGAACTACCCGGGTGATTGGAATGCACAGTGGTGGCCTAGTGGGTAGAGCTTTGGCCTATTAATTGAAAGGTTAAGAGTTTGAATCCCAGCTCTGCTATGCAGCCACTGTTGGGCCCTTGAGGAAGACCCTTATTCTAAAAATTCTAAATTGGGTAGAACTTCATGCAGAAGAATTTGGAATGAACTGCTGATTTATTGTTGGCTGTGGAGCTGTTGTTCATGCTGCTTTCAGGTCATCCTGCAACACCTGCTTGCTTCTCTTCCACCTTTCTTATCATTAGTCTAAGAGCAGGCTGTTAGAGGATCCATTCCACCTTCTGCATGTTTTGAGAAGCAGGAGGAGCTAACTGAGGTGAGGTTTGAACCCAGGTCCCCGGGAACCATGCTACTGTCTCAGTGTGCCACAAAATGTGCCTGTTCTCATGTTCCTGAGTCAAAACAAGACACTGAATAAAGAATTCAGGTTCTTCTGCGGAAGGTGGATTATTATGATCTGCCAGCATCCGGTCCGCTCTTGGTGATACCAGTACCACCTGGTGAAATATCTCAAACATCTATTATTGATTCTGACACCCTCAAAACCTTAAAAAAATGCCAGTTTGAAAACCCAGGCAGAAACACCTCGACTGTTCCTCTAAAGAATAAACGCCAGTATAAATAAATTCATGTCGGTAGGCGCTGCCGATTTATAATTTATCGTTTCCTGTTTTGAGTCACGTCTCAGGCTCCTTCCTGCACCTCGCCCAGGTTGGACTTTATAAATTCCAGTGCACATGACTGTCTTTCTGAACACAGTGATTTGCTTTCTTCACCATGCTGACCGGTAGTGGTGCCAGTCGGATCCGCTTACGTGAGCGACCTTCTCAAACAGCCGCCCTGGAGGCCACTGTCACCGCCCGCCGTCTCGGTCTCGCCAACAAAATCTATCTGAAAATGTCCCAGAGCTCAGGATCAATGTGTTATGACTGCAATTGAGAACTCTGTGTTCACTACGTGGACAAAAGTATCGGGACGCCCCTTAAAACTTTATGTGTTTCAGCCATAACAATTGCTAACAGGTGAAATAAATCAATAATATAAAGGAAATAACATGCTTTCAACCTTGCATTGACGGCTTTGAAATCGCTTTGAGATCAACTGAGTTGTACAAATGCCGTCCTATTTTGACAGAACGGGCACAAACTCCCACAGAGACACTTCAAAGTCTTGTGAAAAGCCCGTCTCAGAGGAGCGTCTGCTGTTCTAGCTTGAAGATCACACAGAGTTCACTCTGGTCTAATACTGTTTATTTTTTTAATGGACAAGCTGATGCTCAGGTGTCCAAATACTTACTTTGCCATATACTTGGCCATATAGTGTATTTGATAATTTGTCTTTTTTAACGTGCTTTTGCGTTTTGTATTATCGTTCTGCTGTATAATCCAATCACACCTCAGCTTCAGTTTATAGACAGATGACCTTACGCTGCATATTTTCATATTGTTGTGTGGAATTCTTCTTTTCCTTACTGACGACAAGTCATCCATGTCCTGACCCATTAAAGCACTTCCACGCTATTGCACTAAATGCTGTATCTAGAAACTTCCCTGATCATGAGAGGGTTCTGGGATCATGCAGTGTTTGTAAATGTCAGATTAACGTTATTATTAAGGCAGTACCTAATTTATGGACATGAAAATCACGTCACGGAATTGCTGCGAAATTCAAAGTCTAAGGTTTGTGTTTAGTGATTTAACTTTTTTTATTCGAGTAGCGTTCAGGTGCCTCACGTTTACAGGTTAATCTGCACTATGAGGCGTCCTAGCGATCCTACGGCAATTCAGTTAGCAATCACTTAGTCCAAAGTGTGTAAGTGTAAAGCAGCTAAAAACATGACTCGGGTAACTGAGTTTGGAAACCTAACAACCAATTCTGTGGACGCGAACATGAAGCCTTTCACCGCTGCTGGATGACGACACTTTTCAAGAGCCGTATTATGTAGAATAAATATTTTATACATCTTACTATACTTGGTAGTTAAGGTATTATTTTCCTGGATACACTGCAAAACTAGCCTGAACATTATACATCTAGACCCACTGTCCACTGTAATGGACAATAAGATTTTAACATTGTAATTTTTAAATTGATAATAAAGTTTATACTTCACAACCCATCACTTAACAGTAAAACTCATAACAATGAAAAAAATGTCTATTTTAGTGGACAACAGGTCTGGATTGGTGTTATGTGCAACAAAACTTAAAAAAAAAAGAGAAATTGTCCATTGCAATGGACACAGGGTCTGAAGGGGTTAAAAAGACAGTAGACGTTATATACACAACACACACGTGTGCTACATGGTGTGTAACTATACCAGAGCTAGTGCACTAATTACACACACTATTTAGTAGACTAGGGTGCAACCCATGCATTTTGGAAGGTACAAATCAGACCATCCTCATTCTCCCTTCAGCTAAAATGCCTCGCGAGCGTCCTCAGACTCATCTGGTTAAAAACAAAGTCGGTCCCTTGAGGCGACTTGAGCACAAATTTCAGATTCAGAGACGCTGCAGCTCCGTATACAGGACGTGTCTGCTCGAGGCCTTTCTCAAAAAAGCCACTTCCTCATTAAGAAACGCCTGGCGGATACGACGGCGCACGAGATGCGGGTGCCCACTTCCTAGCTGCTGACTGCGTGCCGTATACCGTCTCCTTTCAGTTCTTCCTTCTCATTTTTCTCTTCTACTTTCCACCACTCGCCATGACAACCTTTCCACCGTTTCCACGCAGTGATGTATGCGGCGGTGGCTGTTACGGTGAAGTGCGGTCTCTGCGGTCTCTGAGGTCTCTGGACGTAGTAAACTTTAATCAAACCCCGGAGTTGAAAGGAAAGAGCTGTGCAAAACACCACCCGCCATCTCCAGGTAAAAGAGCTTTTCGAATCTGACGTTCTATTATTTCGCCTCGTACCGCCGCTCACTGTGCCACTTAATGCAGCTCTTACGTATTAATAGACAGGCTTCGGTCCTCGACTTTCGCTGCATAAAAGGTTGCCATGCATTAGAGGGAAAATGGAATCAGCAGCACTTACAGGCAATCAACAACGGTGGTACGACGGGTTCAGGTTCGAGCAGGGGGGTTAAGCTCAAACTCTGAGCTACACCGAGGGAAAACAAAGCATTCCACCACTTTTGTTTTAATCATGTGAGTGAAAGGTTGAACCTTTGAAAAACACGGGCATTTCAGGAGTTCTTATTATTCTGCACTACTGGAAAGCTCGGGGGGGGGGGGGGATCACTGTGTGACTCTCTGTGCGCGATACGGATCTCCATATGAATCTGCCTGATGCAGGTGAAAAGAAGCGGTCCACTGCTGTGTATGTGTCGGAAATGCAGTATGTTAGTCACGGCCCTGCTCAGTCAGGAGTGGAGGAAATTTTTCATAAGGGCCTTCCCCAAACTGTTGCCACAAGGTTAAAAGCATGTAATTGATGTAGTAAAATTGATTTTAGAAGCCTGTTACACAGTGAGTGTTGCTTTAACCACTTAGTGTTCATTCATTCATTCAAGGTCTATTTTAGCACCCCTTCACCCTGGTCAAGGTTGCAGTGGGTCTGATTCATTGGGCGAATAGCAGGAGACACCCAGGACAGGTCGCCAGTCCATTACAGAGCACACACACACACACACACACAAAGTTATGCCAATTTTTAGAAGCTCCAGTTAACCAGACTGCACGTCTTTGGACTGTGGGAGGTAACCGGAGCACCCGGAGGAAACCCAGACAGACACAGGGAGAACATGCAAACTCCACACAGAAAGGACTCTGGGTAGTGGAACCCAGACACTTCTTGCTGTAATTAGACAGCGCCACCCACTGCTTCGCTGTGCCACCTGCAGTGTACATTATATTAATAATACAGACTTTTCCACACCAGATCGAGGATGATATTGATCGTTTCCCTCTTGAGCACCAGTACTGCATAAAACTGCATTTATTTTTTTTCGATTGTTTCTATTTGTAGTATGTTTTTAAATCCCCTCACAGCACACCCACCTTCCCCCGTAATCAGCCGCGGGTTCACACACACACGCACAGCAAGTCTGCAGCCATCCATCGGCATCGCTCGCTGAGATGATCTCCGAGATCTCACCCGGCTTCATCCTTCCTACCAGGTCGACCATTAATCATCCTGCTTATTTACTAACCCCCACAGTCCAGCACATGACCTCCAGATGACCTTTTCCCGAGGTTTCTCGCCCCCTCGTTCAATAACGATGACACGCACTGCAAAACCGATGCTCCAAGGTGCATTTACTTTCCAATCAGGTTTCTGGTCTGTCTGCCTGAGGTTCTGTTGTACTAGGAAAGAAAAAACACCATAACCTCAGTTCATTAAATGTCACTGATCAGTTTATCCTGGTCAGGCTGCAAAGGCTGAACACTAGCTGCAAAGCAGGAATACACCCTGGGTACAGTGCATTTTATTAGGTACACCGATCTAGCATGTACATTAATAATTTACACCTAGTTTTCCAAGCCAAAGACAAGAGGACCATCCAGACTGTTATCAGTGAAAGATGCAAAATCCAACATGTCATGTCATGTCATGTCATGTGTGTGAAGGTACCAGTGATGCTGTCCTGGGAAGTCTGTGGTTATTTCAGCGAGACAACACCAGGCCCCAATGGCTCATAGAGTGTGTGCTGGTCTGGCCTGCCTGCAGTCCAGATCATGTTCTAAATGTATCTCCAGTCTCTCAGGCTTTACTCATTTCCTCACACTCAGCAGTCAAATCAGAGCAGCCAATCCACCTTCTGCATGTCTTTGGAGAGTGGACGGTAACCAAAGTACCTGAAGGAAAAATCGTCCACCACACAAACATCATCTGGTCAGTGGAGGTTTTGTGCAGGTCTCTCTTACATAATAAAAGGGCTATAGGGGCTGATATAGTGTACCAAACAACATATGGACTACAGTTGGTGATTGTATACCCACAAAGTTGAATGAGGTAAAAGAGAGCAGTGCTTAGGTGGCACAATGGGAAAGTACACTAGCCCACTACTGTTAAGATTTAGTATGCAGGGTTCGAATCTCATCAGGTGTCTGATGGGGATGATGAAGTAATGTCCGGGAAGGGGGTGGCAGAAACAGCCTAGTCGTTGGGAGGTGCACTTGTCAGTGCGATCTCATTGCAGGTCCCAAGCCCAGATAGAAAGAGGAGGGTCATGTTAGAAAAGGCATTTGGCATAAAAACCGGTCTGGTATGTGGACCAGATCCGCTGTGGTGCTGCCTAAATACCGGTTTTAGCCGAATTTATTGCATTTTACAAGACCTCCTAACTTTTCCAGAATGGAGTTTGTTGTTCTCATGTTGAAGTTCGAGTGACCTTTACAGGACTAAAATAAATGTTTTTCTTTAATAAATGATGTTCTTGTGAAATGTCTGTCCATGTTTTGATTAATGAACTGAATTGATTGGGCGTGATAAACGTGCAGTAACAGAAAGTTCTTGCACAGGAGAACGGCGGTGAGACAGAAACAAGGACAGACATTTTATTCATTGATGTTACTTTGGTTTATTTTAATAGAGCTGCTCTTACATGCTAATCTGCTTTTATTAATCAGCACGACTGCACAAGGCCGCACGTGTCAGATACTGCACATGTAAAAGATACAAGATGCTTATTATCTTATACACGGACGTCACAGAATCGTTCATTTCTATGCAGTACAAAGATTTGAGTCACCTTAATGTTCTACATTTAATTCATGTGATTCTAACACAAGAGCTTCAGCTTATTATCTGCCTTTTTATGCAGCCTCAATCAGGATGTTCACCATTCATGAATTAATACTCTCCTCTAGTAGAAAATAGAGCCGCACTGGCTGGATGATTCAGATATAAAAAAAGGCTTATAAAGTTTGAAATGTCATTATATTTATTACATAATTATAAAGTCAAATTAATGCAAACCTCATTACAACGCTAGAGTAAACAGGACTGGCTATCAGTGGTTGTCATGGTCCTCCATGGCAGTTGCTATGGTGTTTCAGGTCATTGGTCTGATGTTGCTAGCTGGTTGTTGTCATGTTAGTAGGAATAATTGCTAGGATTTTGCTAAGCAGCACCTACGATGTTACTAAAAGTTTACTAGTTTATACCAGGTGGTTGCTAGGGTGTTGCTAGTATGTTGGCATGTCATTCCATTAGGTTACAAAAGTGTTCCTAGTGTGTTGTTATGTTAGTAGGGTTTTGCTAGGGGGTTGTTATGGTATTCTAGGTAGTACCTAGTATGTTACTGTGAGGTTACCAGCTTATGCCAGGTGGTTGATAGGGTGTTACTAATTTGTTCCTAATTTGTTATGGGGTTGTTTGCGGTTGCTTCGGTTTCCCAGGTAGCTGGCAACACTAGGGCATTGCTAGGTGTGGTTTTTTGGTTGCTATAGTGCTATGTGCAATGGTTTTCCAGGTAGATCCTAAGATGAATGGAATGTTTCTAGGGCGCTGCTAGGTTGTTGTTTATAGTATGTCATGTGGTTGCTAGGGTGCTGCTAGGTTGTTGTTTATAGTATGTCATGTGGTTGCTAGGGTGCTGCTAGGTTGTTCATGGTATTTCAGGTAGTTATTTATGGTGTTCCAGATGCTTTTTGTGTACTTGCAGCACATATTTTTGCATCCTGTTCCTTCCTGTGAGGCAAAATCTGCTTTTTTGTCATTAAAATGCAAACAAACATCAGATTAAATGTTCTGGAAATAATTTGGCGATAACATTTTTAAATGCAGCATAAAAGATTTATAAAATGTTATCACGATTTTAAAGACAAATAAAAGAAAAAAAACTCTCGTTTAATCATCCGTATCATGCATAATTTATCTGTATTCCTTATTTAAAAGGCAGATTTTGTCCTTCACCACCCCTCGGTGTTCAACCACTTTTTACGCGCCTCCGAACAGCTTCACATTTTTTTCCAAGGTCACTTGAGCGCCGAGTGGGAACTAAAGAAACGCTGTGAGGAAAATAAACGAGAGAATTTATTCCCCTTTAATATCTGCCAAATCCTGATCAGGTCCCCAGGACAACGGAGCTGTGCAGCACCCACACCACGCTACCTGTGCCATCCACAACAGACTCAGTATGGATCATCACCATATTATATGGATCTCACACAAAGAGGATCTTCCCCAAACTGTTTCTTCAATGTTGGAAGAAAGGAATGCATTAGCAATGGGCATGGCTGAATATTCAAGCATATTTATTCATTTATTAATTGTCTGTTGTACCACCTCTTCATCCTGGTCAGGGTCGCAGTGGGTCTGATTCACTGTTAAAAGGCAGAAAACACCCCAGACAGCTCACCAGGAATTTTCTGCATGTCTTTGGACTTGTGGGAGGAAACCGGAGCACCCGGACAAACCCACACGGACACAGGGAGAACATGCAAACTCTACACAGAAGGGACCAGGGAATCGAACCCTGCACCACTATGATGCAGCATAATTGTAATATAAAATAAATACAGTGTTTACTACTGACCACAGATTTTTTGCAGCTAGTGTTTTCTTCTTTTTTATAAATACTTCAATCACTTAGAAAGAAATATTTCACATTTTAAAGAATAATAAAAGTATAGGGTTGCTAAGGAAAACGGTTGAAGATTGAACCACGATGCTGCAAATATGTGAATTATTTACCGTCGTACTGTTGAGATCTCAAAGCTGTAGTGAAGGACTTATGTTTTTCATTTGTGTATAAATATTAAAAACAAACGTGGCTGAGAACGTCTTTTCTTTGACTGTACGTTATGATTAAGCTCAGGATGATAAGGTCACATCTGAACACCCCCCACACACACACACACACATATTCCCACTGGAGAAGTCTGAAAAGCTGGAGTCAGAAGTGCACTGTGTGATATTTATCTGCTCTCTGAAGGTTTTATTTATTTATTTTCCACCTTTATAAGCGTCCACGGGAGCAAAAACAGCAGCAGATCACTTTCGGCTGCTTCTATTACATGTGACAGGAAATTGAATCGTTATGAATTTTGTTTATTGACGGACCTGGATCTGCATACGGCACAGATTCGGAGCGTGGTTCAAGGTTCTGATCAGATTATTAGCATTAAATTACGGCTTCTGTTCCCACAACACTTGGTGGTAAATTTGTGCCCCTCAACCCCATTCTAGTCCTAGCCCTTTACCCCCCGCCCCACCTCTCAATCTCCTGAAATTAATGGACTTTACAAGAGGAGAAACTACACATGTGACAAATCAGATTGCCTTCATCAAAAGGCTTATACACACTATACGACCAAAAGTATTTGGACACCTGAGCATGAGCTTGTCAGATGTCCCAAACAGAGTAATCTCTATGTGACATTTTCAGCTAGAACAGCCACTCTTTTGAGAAGGCTACTCACAAGACTTTAAAGTATGTCTGTGGGAATTTGTGTCCATTCGGTAGGCACTGATGTTCCGGTTCATTCCAGAGCTGCTCAGAGGAGGCTGGAGTTTCTTTAAATTGAGTTTTTCTTCATGTCTTTATAGAGCCTGCTTTGTGCACAGGCCTTCCCTAAACTGTTGCGGCAAAGTTGAAAGCATATCAGTTCTTTCATATAGTATAACTGATTTGTTTATTTCACCTGGTAGCAACAGTTGTGGCTTAAAAACATGAATTCAATAAGTAAAAGGGGTCACCCAACACTTCTGTCCATACAGTGTATATTATATACATATATATTATTATATTGCACATAAATAGTGCATATATATATTATATGTATGTATATACACATATACAGTATATGAGGCTGGAAGGCTGTGTCTCAGTATGCCTCAGTATAAACTGTGCTCAAAATAATTCATTCATCCTGTTTAACCAGAAAACACTGAGCGCAGTCTCACACTGTGATAAATAATGAGTAGATGTTCCATTCAGGAAAAATTCTAAGCACTCTGTAATGCCGACTTCATATTTTTATTCCTCCTAACCTACAGGCTCCTGTTGCATCATTTTTTACACTTGGCTGTGCGGTCATGTACAATTTATAAACACGTTATAAACACGTAAGTCATTGTTGTTGGAATCAGTGACAGGTGCCCAAAACATCCTTTTAAATTCAGCCTTATTTTAACAGAACCCACCTGAAGAAAGCTGACAGACTGCAAAACACAAAATGCAACACCGTTTCATGATCACAACAGTTCATGCACAGCGTTTGTTTAAGTGCTTCAGGCTTTTGAGTCTTTCAGGATGAGTGGATGGGTGCGGGCGGCTCGCACGGCAGTCAAGCAATATCAAAACAAGCACAGAATAAACAGCACGTCGATAACAAACTAAATTACATCATTTAATCAGTTTTTACTCCATGCTTTATCCTGGTCAGGGTCACAGTGTGTTTAGCACCAACCAGAAACACTGGGTAACAAGGCAGCCCGGGCATTAGACGTGCACATTCACTCACTTCCGCACGCCTAAGAACAAATCACAGCGGCCGGTCGGACTAAGGCATGTTTTTGTTAATGAGATGAAATAGAAGTACCTGGAGGAAAGAAAGTCTTTACAGACTTGGTACTTGGACCTGGTACTCACTGTGCCAGCGTGATGGTTTTACATGTTTGGCAAATAATTCTGCAGAAATGTCAACAGTCAACCATGAGGGAGGGAATTTAGTTAGCAAACATGGTGTCCATCTGAGACCCTCAGACTGATTAAGAGTCTTAACGAGTAAAGAAACGTCCTCAGTAGCTATCAAGCCTCCCGTTGAGTCCGACACAACTCCAGCTGCAGCTCCATCCCGACGCCCAGCCACAGCAGATCTCCCTGAAGGTCTTCCTCATCTCCTGGCTCCTGAAGGCGTAGATGAGCGGGTCGATGACCGAGTTGCACATGATCAGGATGAGGTACATGTTAAAGTGGGACATGAAGCACACGCAGTACGGGTTCCTCGGGCAGGAGATCATGAGGATGAGGTGAAGAAAGAAGGGCGCCCAGCACACCACGAACACGCCGAGGAGGATGGTGAGCGTCACGGCACCTTTCATGTTGGCCGCCTGCCACACGGGGCCGTTTCCTGGCAGGGCGGCGATGCGTTTCATGTGAAGCCTGGCCAGGAGGAACATGTGCACGTAAAGCGAGGCCATGAGGGCCAGCATGGTGAAAAACATACTGATGAGGCAGATGAGGACGGTCGCACTTTCAGAGTAGATGATGAAGAGGACGCCGGACGCTGTACAGAAGCTCCAGATGCACGTAATGATGGCGGCCGCTCGCCTCTGGGTCATGATGTTGTGGTAGCGCAGGGCGTAGAAGATAGTCACGTACCGGTCGACGGCGATGGCCAGAAGGCTCCAGATGGACGCCAAGAGGGAGCTGCAGATCATGGAGTCGAAGACGTTATCCATGCTCTTTACCACATTTCCAGAGATGGTAAGGTTCCCGCTGGTGATGAGCGCCATCACTGCGGTTTCGGTCGCGTTCGAGACGCTGACCAGCAAGTCTGCGACTGCCAGGCTGCAAATGAAGAAGTACATGGGCGAGTGAAAGTTCTTGTTCTTGATGATGGCGGTGATCACCAGGACGTTCTCCACTAAACTGACCAGTCCTAACGTGAGAAAGACCTCGGTGGACACGAGGAGCTGCTCGTAGCATCCAGACGCAGAATTCCTTTCGCCAGACGTCGCTTTGCCGCCACCCAAACTGAGGTTCCGGTGGGCATGGTGCAGCCCGTGGTGCTCCGAGATGTTCATATCTGTGTGGATCTCCTTACCGCCAGGCGGTCCAGGCTCCCGTAATATTTTAAGTTATTGCACAAGCCGAGTCCAGTCATGCTTTCCCATTTTTTTGATTTTTCCCCCCATCGGGAGGTCACCAGCTCGGGATCCGACCCGATCTGCAGCCGCGTCCAGGATGAAACCCTTTTATTTAACGTCACACACTACCCCCTGAAGTGTGATTGAATGTGAGAGCAGCGTGCAGACGCAGGCTGAAGAGAAAAACCCACGCAGCGAGGCTCGAGCGGAGCGTTTTCTCCCAGAGCTGGATGCTAAAGGAGAGCGGATTCGAGAGGTAAGCGCTTGCTGACCGGAGCGGAGCGTTTCCTTCGGCACTTACGTTCTACTTTCCTTCTTATTCTTGCTCTCTCATCCTTGACTCCTCCTCTAAGTCCGGCACCCACTCAGCGACCGCTCAGAAGGATGGATTACAGGATAATTGATTTAGGACGGGGTTTGTAAATAAATAAAAAATGTAGTAGCTATAAAATAATCTTTACCGCAGCAGCAGCAGAAGCAGAGGAGCCGTGTACAGTAGCTACTGTGATGCCGAAGCTAATTACCCGCTCTCGTTATGCTCGAGCTGACGATTCCCTTTTGCCTTTGATGAAGCACCTAGTCAGGACTCATGCTTATTGAGACTTGTGATTTGTCGATCCCAGCCCGGTCCTTCCCCTCTCCCCGTCTCTGCCGGATCATGCGGCTCTGCCTCTGTTCTGTGCTGGCAGGAGGATTAAGTGTTTGAAGTGTCTTCCGACATGCCGATGCAGCCGTTGTGTCGGTCCCCTGGTCTTTTTAGCCGAATACGTGGCTGGATTTGATTAAACAAGTGAAGTCAAGTTTGTCGGAGCTTTTGCTAATCAGAAGCGCAAACTGAATACTGATGTTCTGAGCTCTGACGAGATATATATATATATCATCTAAGGGGTAGCACTGTCACCTTACAGAGAGAAGGTCCTGGGTTTGATCCCCAGGTGGAGCAGTCCTGGTCCTTTCTGTGTGGAGTTTGCATGTTCTCCCCGTGTCTGTGTGGGTTTCCTCCGGGAGCTCTGGTTTCCTCACACAGTCCAAAGACGTGCAGTCAAGTTAACGAGTGATACAAAATTGTCCATAACTGTAAGCTAATGAATCTGGGGTAACCAGTAAATACCAGTCCTGTCATTACTGTAAACATAGTGTAAAACATGACGTTAAAATCCTAATCAAATAAATAAATAAATAAAAATATCATCTCTGATTGTGCTCGGTGTGATGGGCAATGTAATTTCGTGTGGTGAAGGTACTGAACAAGTAATCAGAAAGTCGCTGGTTTAAGCCCCACCACTGCCAAGCTGCCACTGTTGGGCCCTTAAACCTTAGCTTAGGTTGTATACTGTCACAGTACTGTAAGTCGCTTTGGATAAATGCCGTTAATGTAAACAGGACAGTGTACTGTACTACTGTGTCCTTTATTCATAATATTAGAACAATATCTTTCAATCTACACATCATTACAGCCAAATTAAAACCAGTGCAGGTATTAAACTGGGCCTGATAAAGAGCTCCACCACTGCCAAAGTGCCACCGCTCAAACACTTCATTGCTTGCATTGTATTCACACACAATTGGATTGTAGATGCGTACTGATCACGTCATACGTACGATGGTAACTTTAGCACAGAGCGTGCCAACAAAAAAATTTTGGATCGTTCAGCGCTTCATTTCTCTCTCTAGTTCTCACGTTTACTCTCTCACTCACTCCTGCTCTCCCACAACCTCTCAGAAACAGCCCCGTCTATTATCTGTGCTTTTACCAGATCAATTTAGCAGAATAGGTGCAGCAGAAAGCACTCCGGCGTGCTGCCTTCTATTCATCTGTGATGATAGGTAAAGATGGATTCGCTGTAAAACCGTCTGAATTCCTGCAGCCTACTCATTATTATTGACTACAAGAACCCATATTCTTTATTTACTTATTTATTACGATATTACGTTATGACGATCTTTGTTGTTTTATTAGGGCAGTTGTAGCTCAGCGGTTAAGATACTAAACTAGTAATCAGAAGGTTGCTGGTTTAAGCCCCACCACTGCTAAGTTACCAATGTTGAGCCCCTAAGCAAGGTACTTAACCCTCAATTGCTCAAAGTTGTGTTTAGTCATAATTGTAAGTGGCTTTGGATAAAAGCGTCCGCTCAATGCTGAAATGTAAATGTATTAGTCCTAAACATGTGAGTGTGTGTACTTGGGGTCAACTTACACTATACGACCAAAAGTATTTGGTCGGCTGATCGTGAACTTGTCGGACGTCCTGTTTTAAAATCGAATGCTATTAAAATAGAGCGACGTCTGTGTGATCTTTTCAGCTAGAATAACACTCTGAAGTGTGTTTGTGTATGGGAATTTGTGCCTGTTCAGTCAAAATATGACATTATTTGTATGGCTGTTTATTGAAATTGATGTTCCGGGTCATTCCACAGCCGTTCAGTGGGCCTGAGGTCAGGGTTCTGTGCAGGACACTGGAGTTCCTTTAAACCAATCACAGGGGCACAATCATGCTGGAACAGGAAAGGGCCTTCCCTAATCTCCTGACAGTCCGAGCATGTGTATAAATGAAGCAAGAACCTAATGGAAAAGTACACCAATTTGATGTCACAATGCTAATAAAAGCCTCTTTCATTCCCAGCTGAGCTCCCCTTTCACTGGCATTGTGGTTGATCATGGGCAGGCTGGGCAGGCTGTGTACACAACCCAGCGCACAAACAAAAGCTGACGGACCAGACGAACGATGCTTTTACTTAGCACGGCTTACGTAAATAGCACCACCCATTCGTGCACAGGTTCATACACCAGGTGAGAGGCACGCCCAGTTTTTTTTTTTTTTTTTCTTTTGCATGACGGTTTATGTTTCAGCCTGGTTGCTCATGAGATGCAAAAAATCAGCAGCCACAGACAGATACTGCGAGCACTCGGTACAGGAAACACTGGCCAACTTTTCCTGCCAAAGACTTTCAGCTACGAGTAAGTAAACTTTGGTTTATTTAAGAAATAAAGTTCTTAAGTTGTCTAATTATTAATAATATTGTTTGTGCTTTACTACATGGTTGCTTTTCCAATCTGTACTGTTATATATACAGATGAAGAAATTGTAATTGTATAGATAACACCAAACTGTAACCATGAACTGAACATTGGAGGGACCAAATTTTGGCAGTGGGGGGTTCCTGCCATTCTAAAACATTCCTATCATATCAATAACTGATAGGATTGTTAGAACATGTCCACCCAATATATACTCTGATTACAGGCATATACAAACCCTCAATCCACTGTTGTTTGCAGAACTGGTTTAAATTAGTCACACTGCTGATTGTCGAGCGTGAATTGCTCATTTCAGGTCCTCACCATCTCAGGATCCATGATTGATTAGGCGCAATCAAAACGTTTGTTTAATTTCTGTCACTTCTTATCATCTCAGCTCAATCATATTATAATTCTCACTAATCTATACACAGAACATATAGAAACAATGACAATACCAAGAACTACGGACAAGGTGCAACATGTCGTAGGTTCTGGCAGACATTCTTTCGTCTCGGAATTATACCGCAGTCCTATTAGACTCACGGCAGGTTCTGAATCCTGTGCTCGAGGACACTAAACGATAAGCTGAACAATTATCCATGTCAGGTTGCTGCAGAGTGCGCAGACCTCTAGTGACCTGGATTTGCATTTAAAGTGCATTTTATGGTCAAAATGACTAAAATAACCCTTTGGTTTAAAGAAACTTCAGTGACCTGCACAGAATCCTGACCTCAGCCCACTCAACAGCTTCAAAATGAACCAGAACATCAACTGTGAGTTTCTTGACCAATATCGGTGCTGACACATTTTGTGAGAAGCTTCTCAGAAGAGCGGCGGACGTTCTAGCTGAAAAGATCACAGAGGTCGCTCTGTTTTAATAGTATTTGTTGTTAAAACAGGATGTCAGTCAAAGGGAGGCACTGTGGGTAGCGCTGTCGCCGCACAGCCAGAAGGGCCTGGATTCGATTCCCCGGCCGGGCAGCCAGGATTCTTTCTTTGTGGAGTTTGCATGTTCTCGCTGTGTCTGTGTAGGTTTCCTCCGGGAAAGTCCAAAAACATGCAGTTACTATAAACTGTGTGCGCTGTGATAGACTGCGGCTTTTGTCCTTTGGACCAGGATAAAGGAGTGGTAATACAGACAATGAATGAATGATTGTCCGACAAGCTCATGGTCAAGCGTACAAATACTTTTGTCCGTATCGTGTAGCTCTGAACTACGACCTCTCTGATTGTTGATCATTGTCATATACCTGCACACTGTCATAACGTCCTAGTCCAGAGTTTTTCAAACCCTGGGTGTCGAGAGCCAAAAAATGGGTAATAATTAAATAAACAAATTTTAAGGGGCACATAAACACAAAATGAACTTGTACATGAACACCCCCTTCTCAGACGTGAGCCATAAATATTAAAGCAATATGTCAGATTATCCCAGAGAGCTTCAGTACAGCTGAGACTCAGCAGCAGAGAAGCAAAAGTATAAAGACACCAGGTTTCAACTCCAATTAAGCTCACAGGGCAGGAGACAGGAGGCTCTTTTAGGGACAAAATAAGGTTCTAATAAGGGTTTTAATTTTAATACAGAACTGATGAGTTAGCCCTCAGTTCAGTGCACACGCTTTTATCTTCTCTACAGCCGTCAACATCATTCATTTATTAATTCATTGTTGGTTTTACTGTCGCTTTATCCTGCTCAGGGTCGCAGTGGGTCTGATTCATTAGGCAAAAGTTTGAAAACACCTCAAACAGGTTGGAAGTCCATCACTGGGCACACACACACACACACACACACACACACTTGGGGCAATTTCAGGAGCTCCAATTAACCTGATTGCAAGTCTTTGGACTTTGGGAGGAAACCGGAGCACCTGGAGGAAACCCACACAGACACAGGAGAACATGCAAACTCCACACAAAAAGGACCCTGTGAAATCAAACCCAGGCCCTTATTGCTGTGAGGAAACAGCACCACCCACTGCGCCACCTTGCCTCCCCTTAATTATGGCATGTCACAGAAAACGTCAAGCAAGCCAAGCAATCGTCATATAGAAATAAAACAAGTATGTAAGAACATTTACGTTATAGTGTTTAGCGGACGCTTTTGTCCAGAGCGACCTACAGTGCAAGCAACTGAGGGTTAAGGGCCATGATCAGGAGCCCAACAGTGCCGATTTGGTGATGGGGCCTAAACCAGCAACCTTCTGAAGACTAGAAAACTTCTTCCTTCAAAAAGTTGCATTTTGGAGCCGTCACCAGTTTAGTCCAGCGGGTAAAAAAGAAAATTGGCCATATGTACAAAAGCGTCCACAGATTTCTTTGGATTTCTTTTCTCTGAAGCACACCTCGTCCCCGTCGGCAGCAATTTCAGCTGCCGGTAACTTTTAAGGTACGTCAAACGAGACACCATTACAGTAATGTGGTGGAGTTGTGGGAGAAGCGTGGGTAATTTTCTGTCCGTCAGCAGGAGCCAGAACATCCTGCACCTCACAAATCACCACTGCATCAGACTTCATTCAGTGTGAAGATGGAGCTGCGATCACATTCCGTTCCTACATTGTAAAAAGTGTTTTGTATCTGCAAATGTGCAAACGTGTGTTATTATCAGAAGGAAAATTCTATTCCTCGAGCCTGACGATGGCATTCCCTGAATGCTTTTATGAAACAGGTTTAGTTGTACCTGCTTCTTTATTCTTTTATATTTTATTGATTTGCTTGTTGGTTTCTGTTTTGTATTCCACCGGCATTATAAAATACAGATGTACCTGCACTTACATTGTTTCAACTTCTGTCATTTTTCGACTTTACAGAAGCCTTTGATAATAAAAATAACGGGGGGAAAAAACATCAATTTATGCAACTTTACATCAAAAATATTAAAAACCTATATAAAAAAAACTCACCTAAAATATAAAAGTGCCAAATCCCAAAAAAAAGTCTTGTTTTATTTACATGACGTTCAGTACCCACAGTTCTGCCATGTTGGCGTCTCTGGTTCATGGTAGTTTAATCTAACTTGTGTTTGCATGTGTAGGTATTATTCACATATGTCTCATTTGCGTTGAATTTTATCTTGCTTCATCAAATAAAATGTATAAACAATATAAAAATGTTGATTTATCAAACAACTACTACGTAAAAAAGTTTACAGGGTGTGTAGGTATTTCTTTAAAGGGTTGACTTAATGTAAATATTATTTCAGTGAGTTCAACAGCTACAGTACCTAATATGTTAAAGGATTAAGAGAAGGTGTGAAATCTCAGAGCATAAAGGGCAAGACCAAGACCAATTGAACTTTGATTAGTTAATATGTCCTTCGGCACTTGAGTGCAAATGTAAGAACCTACAATCAGAGTCAGGTGTTACCAGAAAGTTAGGAGCCAGAGCATAATTGACCAGTCAGCATCCTTTATTTGAGGTCAGTAGAGCAATGAAAGAATGATTTACCACAGTAAAAAGTGTTTTAGCCGTGAGCGGCACAGTTGGTTGTTTGGGTTCTGCAAAGAAACATGCAGCCGGTCACTGTCAGCGAGGAGTGACCCACCTAAAGAAAAGGGTTTCCTTTGGGAACCTTTTCAAAAATTATGCAGAATGTAGACTGGCTAGTTTCAACAAGGTGTGAGTGATGGCCCGTCCAGCGCGGTATGCCAGCCATGTGTGCAGTGTTTCTATGTGGTTCCATGGGCTGTTGAATAACTGGGTCAGAGTCTCTAAAGCCAAGCTTCTCCTAAAGTGTCCCGTATGTCTGTTTTTCCCATGCGTGACCAGTGTGTTGGTGTTGCAGAACTCAGGAAGCCTGATGGAAATCAAGCAGGACGTGAACAAGCACCTAGGTTGGAGCAAGCAGGACGCAGATCCCATTGAAAACATGGACCAGGCTGATGAAAGACCCACAGCCAACGACTTCAGCAGCATCCACGCCAAAGGTGAAACCATGAAACCATTACAGGAACTGGGAATTTTATTAATTCCCTTAATGAATTTTACAAATGATTTTACAGCATTAGTGAGCAGCTCCCCTCAGTGGCCTGATATGTGAGCACCAGTCTTATATATTTATTTAAGTTTTATTTCACTTTATACATGATTGTGTCATTTAAGGCAATCATTATATCTTTAGTTCTTGTTTCCATTTGTCCATTTATATTTTTGTGTTTATTTTTGTTTCTACCAGGAAGTTTAGGATTGCTCTCGTGTTTTCTTGGGTTTGGTTTTTTTTTAACAGTTGATAATATGTGTGAGCATCAGTTTTAATCCGGTGGAGTCACTAAGTCATGGAGTTTGACCACTAGGGCTAGCTCTGCCTCACAGAAATAGGCACGTCACCAAACATGCAAGTGAAAAGGTGTTGACAAAATGAGCGTGCCCTATTTAGACAATGATGGCACCCTCACAGTGGCACATCTGTACACACATTGGCAGGAAATCCCTCTTACACACAACCTCATGTTTACACGGAGTTCTCTTATTTTTACGATCCAAAATGCATACGCGTCTCCTCTCCTGACTCAAGGTGATTCGTCACACCTTGAGACCTTCACGTCACGGCTGCAAAGTTTTCTCCGGAGGATGAAGAACCTTGTCAGGTTTAGATGTTGCTCTGTTCACGCCTGACTGCCAAATAAGTCACCGCTGCTTTTGACAGGTCCACTGATGGCTTAATAACAGAAAGTGCTGTAGGTTTTTACTGCAGAGGATTCCGGAAAGCCAATTATTTTCCACAAAGCCGTTCTAGGTTCTAGGTCAAATGTTTTTGTATCTTCAAAGACACACGTCATATACCAACACAAAAGAAACAGAAGTCAAACACTTCTCAGTTAAGCCCTGAAGCGTTGAGGCCTGTTTTGCTCTGGTTTTGCTGTGGTTTTGGGTGAACTCCAGCTAGCGTTTCATGAATGAAAATGCATGCAAAGTTAATGGGCTAAGCGACGGCTGATGGGTTTTTTTTTAAGCCGTGTGCATCTAACCAAACAGTAAACAAATTCATCAGAATTCCACACATCCCTGCGTAAATGGGGTGGAAACGTTCTGAGGTCAAAATGTGAAACAGGACTGATGGAAAACATAGAGCAAAGGGTTTTCTGAATTTAGGATGGAGTAAAACAGTTCGAAGAACGAGCCGTGGTGATCACTGTATCTCAGTGGATGGGCTGTGTTTCAATCCTTAACTACTGAAGTCTTTACAGAGCTTATTTTTTATTCCAAACTCCTCAAGGAAGCCATGTATAATGGGATTTCCACAGAAATTGAAATTCATTGTTCCCTTAATATTGGCAAGTAATCCAGGTCTTGGAGCAGCAAAGTACCACTACACCATCACTCTATACGGCCATGTCTGATTACCTGTATATAACTATTCAATGTAGAAGTGGCTGTTCCAACAGATAAAATACGACCTGTTTTCAAGATCATTGAATTGTATATATACTGAGGTAAAGTACGCCAGCCTACTACTGCTGAGATCCAAGGATCCGGGGTTCAAATCTCAGGGCTATCAGCCAGTCTGGCGCCTGCACAGACACGACTAAATTTGGGTGTTCTTGCTTAGATCTCCTGCCGGCAGCGAACGGTGAGGAGCTGACCAAACACTTCCTGAATGAGCTGCTAAACATCTTCCTGGCATACATCAACAAGTCTCTGAACCGCAGCTCCAAAGTGCTGGACTTCCACCATCCACACCAGCTGAAGGAAGGCCTCGAGGGTTTCAGCCTGGAACTACCTGAGAAACCTGACAACCTCGAGCAGCTGCTGATGGACTGCAGGAACACGCTAAAATACGGCGTCAAAACAGGTTCGTTTCACTCTTGTACTTTTAGAGAAGCTTTAATAAGATGTGTTCAGGTCCTGCTGACTCATTTTTGTTTGTTTTAAAACCACCAGGTCACCCACGCTTCTTTAACCAGCTTTCAACCGGACTGGATATAATCGGCCTGGCAGGGGAATGGCTCACGTCCACTGCAAACACCAACATGTCAGATTTTATCCCTTCTTTCTTCACTAATTATTACACAGATAAGGACAAGGCTTAGCACTAAAGATTCCCGAAATTTGATATTTGCTTGGACAACAGCTTACACAAACATTTTTATATGAATAACAATACATAGAATGGGGAAAACCCAATATTCCCAGATCCCAATGGGCCCATCTTCTGAGGGATTTTATTTTCCTCTTTCTATGTTTGTAGAATGTACAAAGCTGTGTTTAATGATTCAGGGTGAGTTTCTAGGGTCTAATGCATCCAAGTGTTCCTTAAAGCCTATGTTATTAGGGTCAACTTATGTTTCAAGGGTCTGCTGTTCTTAGACTCTTGTATCCATTGTCCTTAGTCGCGAGTCACTATTGTAGACCAAAGAAGTCCAAGTAGAGTCAAGAGTATGGATGTTGTAATGGAATTGCTCGAAATATAAATAGAAACAGTACTGCAAGCTTTGAAAATTCAGCCAACGATCAATCATGCTTAAAGATTAAAGATCAGTAGAATTCGGGGATGAAGGGCAGAGCTTTAAATGGGAATAAAGAAATAAAATAGATTAATACAACTATAGTGGTCTGGTAACCAGAACAACTAATCTACTGTGCAAATCACCACAAAAAGACACCAAATACATAAAGCAATTCACTACACCTCAATCTAATCAAAATAGTGACAGAAATCTGGTGACACACCTTATTTTTATGGACCCCACCATTCTGGCTCAGGCCTGATGGGTTCATTAGTTCCTAATTGCTCGTAAACATTATTAAACAATTATACACATTGATTTATACTAAATTGCTACCTTTCCTACCTTCCTATTATAAACAATAACCAATAAAACCAATAACAAACATAGTAGAGGATTAAAACACAGGGATTGATTCTGCTCAGCAACTTGTAGCATCATAGCCCAGTGGTTAGGGTACTGGACTAGTAATCAGAAGGTTGCTGGTTCAAGCCCCTATTGGGTCCTTGAGCAAGGCCCTTAACCCTCAATTGCTCAGACTGTATACTGTAACTGTAATGTAAGTCGCTTTGGATAAAGGCGTCCGCTAAATGCCAAAAATGTAAATGTGTATCATTAGCAAGCAATGCTGATAAAATAATAATAGGTTTCTCAGAAAGCACTTGTCCTTACGTCCATAACAAACCAAAACATGAATAGGTGAGTATTGACAGTTTAAAGAACATCAAGAGGCTTCAAAATACAAAATACAAGCACAAACAGCATCACTGTGGCAACACAATGGGTAAAATAGCAAGTTGTTATTTTTTAAAAGCTGAATAAAACAAATGATTTTAATGATACTGGATTGGTAATCAAAAGGTTGATGGTTCAAGCCCAACCACTGCCAGGTAGCCACTGTTGGGCCCCTAAGCAAAGCCCTTAACCCTTAATTGCTTAAACAGTATAATGTAAATGTAAATGTAAACCAATATAGGACTTGTCAGTGTTCCCATCAGTTACTGATAGGCAGGAACCCCAGAACATTTGGTCGCCCCCCTATGTTTAATGTATGCCTTTGTAAACAGTTATGTATGTAGGGTTTTCCAATTTTATGTCCTAGAGGTTCTATGCCAAAACCACACATTCCCTGGGTCTTATGTTTCTAGACCTGTATGTTTAAGGAGCCTAATGGTCTTTTGTGTTTCTTTTCTGTACCAATTACTGACCCCTTGATACCAACCTTGGACTCAGAAAAACCTTCATGTTTTTTTAAATATATCCTATTAAGTGTACGTAGGGCTCTGGAAACAAGTACAGGCTCCCAATAGGAAGGCAGTTATCAACACGCTTGGTAGAATTTTCACCAATTAGCATTTATTAAGTTCTTCCTGGTTCTCATTAGTTATACCTCATTATTATTGATCGTATTAGACACGGCCATTAGAAGCCGATTAAATTGTTCTCTGGTACAATAAAAAAGAAAGTAAAACATGTTATTAATTTCATAAATATGCTTAAAATTCCCAAATATTTATTTGACATGTTGTGTCTGTATGTGCTGACAGTTTCACGTACGAGGTCGGTCCTGTGTTTATTCTCATGGAAGAAGTCATTCTGAAGAAGATGCAGTCCTTCATCGGTTGGGCTGATGAGGAAGGAGATGGCATCTTCTGCCCAGGTAAAATTTAAAGTAGAGAGTTATGGTTACAAAATTTGGCCAAAATATGGTATGTGGACATCCCGACCTATTATTGAGTTTAGGTGTTTTGAATACAGTGAGATGCATCAGGTGTCCACATACTTTTGACCATGTTTTTCTTATATGCAAGGAAATACGCTAGGTCAAAAATATACCTATAGCAACTTGGATTCTAAAAGGTTGATGCAAAAAGTTCCATTGGCCTCCTAAATTCTTGTTAGTGTTTACAAACTAGTGACTTATTCATGCTCATATAACTAAGGGTAGGTGAAACTCAACCCAATGGCAGATGTTTTTTTGTGGTTCTTAAATTACGTATGACAATCCAGACATGTTTTCATGTAGTTTTTAATGGGTGCAGTCAGACTGGCCCTATACCAGTACAGCTGACTTCACCTGTACTTACTTTGCAGGTGGTACATTGTCAAATCTCTACAGTGTGTTGGTAGCCAGGTTTCACTACTTCCCCAAAGTGAAGACAGAAGGAATGTATGCTCTACCTCGACTTGCCCTTTTCACCTCCGTACACGTGAGTACACACTCAAATACTCGCTCGATGATAATCTTACCATGGATGATACATTATAGATATGATTTTCAAACATTCATTCAATCAATCGCTATATTATTTTCAGTTTATTTTCAGAGTTCTGCAATCAGTGTAATGTTTCTATTACATAAACATCCATCCATCCATCCAATCATCCATCCATCCATCCATCCAATCATTCATTCATCCATTCATCCATTCATCCATCCAACCATCCATTCATCCATCCAATCATTCATCCATCCATCCATCCAATCATCCATCCATCCATCCAACCATCCATCCATCCAATCATTCATTCATCCATCCAACCATCCATCCATTCAACCATCCATCCATCCAATAATTCATTCATCCATCCAACCATCCATCCAATCATTCATTCATCCATCCAACCATCCATCCATCCATCCATCCAATCATCCATCCATCCAATCATTCATTCATCCATCCAACCATCCATCCATCCATCCATCCAATCATTCATTCATCCATCCAACCATCCATCCATTCAACCATCCATCCATCCATCCAATAATTCATTCATCCATCCAACCATCCAATCATCCATCCAACCATCCATCCATCCAACCATCCATCCAACCATCTATCCATCCATCCAAATGTATATGGACATCCCTCCTAATGACTGAACGTTATTGTTTTTGCCACATATTTTGCTAACAGTTATATTAATAATGCTATATAGTAAGCTAAACAGAGCAAGCTCTATAAAGACTTGGTTTGACCACTTGTGTACAAAGAAGCTCCAGTTGGTTTTGGAATGGGATGTCCAACAAGCTCCTGGTCATGTGTCCAAGCTGATAACTGGCTGCTGCAACCAGATATACAAAACATTCTGATAGTATTAAAAATTTTGGATCAAAATCCACTCATAGGAGCAGCGTGACTTCGTTATAATAAATAGTTTTGAAATAGCCTCATGGAAAACACCAGAAGGCTTCTTCTACACCTCCGCCCAATAAAACCTGTTTGGTCATAGCTGCTTGTTCATGAGAAGCACCTGAAACAAACTTTGGAAAGTACACAACACTTCTAAGATATCCTCAGCTGAACATTTCCTAAACACTGAAACGTTCCTCAAACTCTAATGCAGTAAGAACAATACAACTGCTTTTTACCAGCCACTTTATTAAGCACACTTTTACACCTGCTCAATCGGCCAGTTGTGAGTCAGAAAATGTCAATTGGGACATTTTTGACCTCTTCATTCCATTTAAGCATTATTTGAATGCCACCACAAATTGCTGTCGATGACCATGTGAATCATTTTGTGGCCAAAATTGACCATCTTATTATGGATACTTGTGGCTACCCCAGTTCTCATAGCTTGTGTGGCTCTGCAGCTGAGTTGTTGTTGTTCCTAGACATTTTTACTCAAGAATAACAGTACTTATAATGGACTGAAGTAGCTCTAATGTGGCAGAAATGAAAGGAACTGAGTTGCTGGAAAGCGGGTATCCCATTACTGCCTTTACTGGCCAATTACGGTGTTGTTGGATAGCAGCTTTGTATCCCTCGGCTACCTGACCAATGGAAAGGCTAGGGAACCATAAAAGCCCTGATTTAGAGTGCACAGGTTCCCTCTCAATGTTCCTCTCACTCCTGCACTTGTTGTGTGCTAAGACTGATGCTGCCATCATACCTAACATTATTTTCCTCAATGTCTCCCTAATATCCAATCAGAGCCATTATTCCATCAAGAAATCGGCGGTGGTGCTCGGGATCGGCTCTGAAAACGTCTTCGCCGTCAAGTGCGACGAAAGGTAAGAACTGGCTTGTTGGCTGTAACATACTGTGACTGGGGTGGCCAATACCAGATACATGCTAACAACACACTGCTTATGTCTGTTTGTAAGGGGCAAAATGATTCCAGCAGAACTGGAATCCAGCATCTCTGCAGCAAAAGCCAAGGTGGGTCAAACATGCTAACATGGCTAGCAATGACTGGAAGTTTTGTGTTACTCGTCTGCAAGGACATCATCGGCTATTGTCCGAGCAGGGAGCGGATGGCTAAAACAGACTAGACTTTGGGAAGTACCGTTCCAAAGCCTGGATAAAAATAGGAAGGCATCAACAGATAAGCGGACCAGATCTGCTCTGGTGACCACTATGTGTGGGAGTAGCCAAAAGAAAAAAAAATTGCCAATTCCATTGTGTACCTGTTAGTACTATTCAGCATCTTTGGTTTGAACCTATTGCTAGCCATATTAGCATAATGCTCAAATTGTAGCATTAAGGGAGTGAATTTAATGACTTTCATATAATTTGCATAAAATAACTTTTAAATAATTGTAATAATAATGCAAAGTTAATAATTATGAAATAATATATTAAAGAATCCCAATCTGTCTCCGCAGGGTCTGGTTCCATTTTTTGTGAATGCCACGGCCGGAACCACCGTCTACGGCGCCTTCGATCCTCTCGTCGACATCGCAGACATCTGTGAGAGATGCGACCTGTGGATGCATGTGGACGTATGTATTAATTTATTTATATATACTGTAGATCAGTCGTTTATGTTTTATTAAGTAGGTAAGGTAGGTAAAGTGTGTCACATGTGTATTTACAAATGTCACTTATTTTTTTACAGGCAGCGTGGGGTGGAGGATTACTCCTGTCCAAAAGACACCGGATAAAAATGCGGGGCATTGAGAGGTAAGACTATTAACAAGCTTAAGAGCCTAAATTTTGAGGTCAGAAGTTTACATACACGTGTAGAAACAAATATCCTGGGTCAAAAATATACAATTGTCAGGTATATTACAATAGTTGTGTCTATACATCAAAGCTTGTGACCCAACTATGATTGAACTTTGGATCACTTTGCGTAGTAGAAATGGTGAACTATGACATCTGTGCCAAATTTAACCCTCAACTAACGTTACGGCAGAAAGTGGATCCATCACGGGTGAAACTGTTAAGTTTTTGTATGGCCTTTCCAATGTCCTAAGCTCAATTAATTTTGATTTTAATGTAAGTTTTGGGTCACTGTTATGCTGGAGCAGCCAGTTCCATCTATTGAAGTGTTTCGAGGTATTTGTCCTTCTTTATCTCTACCACTGGCAGCAAAACAGCCCCGAACAATACACTGCCACCGCCATTATGCTGGACAATAGGTACAGTGTTGTTGAGTTTAAATGCCTTCCCTTCTCCTTCAAACATACTTCTGGTCACTGCAGCCAAATCACATGGTTACATTGGGTCGCTCTTCTCCTCCAGAATACTTTAGCCAGACTTTTTGCAGGGGCTTCTGTTTGGTAACAGAAAGCTGGCTTGACTGTGGACAGAAACACCTGTGTTTCAGCAGATTCTATAAAAGCAGACGTGCTGTTGGTGGTTCTTGACTGAATGTTTGTATAGTCAAAATTTATTAGAGGGTTTTTAGATTTTCCACAGTGGCTCAGTGGGTAGTGCTGTTGCATCGCAGCACGAAGGGTCTGGGTTCGATTCACCCACCTGGCATCCATGGTCCTTTCTGTGTGGAGTTTGCATGTTCTCCCTGTTTCCTCTAGGTGGTTAATTTTCCTTTATCAAGTCAACTAAAGCTACTAAGAATAATAATGCTTTAAAATGATCAGCATTTCTGGGCTCTGTGTACCGTCAGGCTGGGAACATATTGACGCTTATCATAATGCTTAAGCGTTTCTATGGGTATCAAAAGGCAAGCTTAAACAATTGGTAGATTATAAAATGTATTCTAGATAGAACAGAATCTAGCCATGCTTATCATTTAAAGATACGAGAAGATAAAGGGCCAGCATATTCATGGAATGTAATTAAAGCACTAAAGCTTTATCATGAATGTGAGGACTAGTGCACCAAGAGGACTATTATACTATTACTGGACGAATGCTTATGTTTTAGTCATTTAGTCAACGAAAAAATGATTATACAGAAATGATTAAAATCCCAATTACTTTCTGTACAAGTGAATGTTAAATAATGAAAGCTGAACCGTAAATTCTCAACAGCTTTTTACTTAAATGGGTAGAAAAAAATCTCAGCTGGAGCTCAGAAGAGCGTAGTCATTTCAGCCTCGTTATTTCAAGCGGAGCAGAAAATTGAAGCAGAGGGTTTTCAATACAGTGAAACGTCCTCAGGGACTCTGAGTCAGGTAATCATGTGTTCTCTAAACATGTCTGTAGGTAAGGTGAGGTATTTATTTAGCAGTGCCGGCTCAGATGTCCACAGGTAGGGTGCGTCCGAGCGGCAAACGGAACAAAAACATGAACTCGGTGATGGTCTGCAATCATAACCCAGTTATTTTTCTCCCACTGCTGGAGTGAAGAATTGAACTCACGTCGTTTCCACTTTCCTGTAGGGCTCAGTCGGTCACCTGGAACCCTCACAAGATGATGGGCGTCCCGTTGCAATGCTCAGCCATTCTAGTCCGGAAGAAGGTCAGTCTGATGTACAGATGATCAGAATTACTGTAGGTTTGGGCGTGTGGGTCGGGATCTTTAACCTGCTGTGTTCCTCACAGGGTCTGTTAGAGGAGTGCAATAAGCAGTGCGCCGAGTACCTCTTCCAAACCGACAAGCAATACGACATGACGTACGACACCGGAGACAAGAGCATCCAGTGCGGACGACACGTGGACGTCTTCAAGCTCTGGCTCATGTGGAAGGCCAAGGTACGTCTTTCTGATAATGGCAAACCCACCTACTGCAGGGTACAGACAGGTGACACAAAGTGACACAGGGAAATAATATGGAAAATACGTGGAGAACCGTGATAAGAACCACTGCATAATTTTGCCATTGTGTCAGTCCAGGTTCACTTGAGGATACAGCATACACCAAGAAAACTACACAGGCTTTAAAGCTTGACCAAAATACAATAAAACAGTGTAACACACTTGCTTCAATAACTCTGGTCCATTTGTACCCTTAGATGGACGTTTTTCTCTGACGAATCACCTGGTGAATATAATAGAACATTTAAATCCTTGGAGTGGTCTTTTTCAATATGACCATACCTTCATTTAGAGATCACTAGAGGACAATTAATAGTTAAATTATTATGAAATGATGTTTGGCAGCGGTCTGCACGGTGGAGCAGTAGGTTGCACCATCACATCACGTCCTTTCTGTGTGGTTTGCATGTTCTCCCTGTGTCTGCATGTGCCGGCACCTCGAGCAAGCAGCAGACTCTTCTCACAGCTTTGTTTTCAGGTCATGTCTGAAGCATTTTCTGTGAGTCTGAGCATATGAAGTGCTTTACATACAGAGCCTCTGGAATCTTCTCCGTACACTATCATCTGTACAGTCGATGTTTGCATGAATAAGCACGCTAAATGTATTTATTCAAAGCGGATTCTTCTTACTCCCCACCCGAACCCCCACAGCTGTTCAAATTCAGGATTAAGTCAGAACAAATAACTTAGAGAATTTCATCAGGAGAAGCTGCTAATTAAACTATAGGGAATTAACACCATAATAATATATAGTAGCTAATAAGGGGCAGTTCTGAGACGAGGAAGACCAAGAATAACCTCACAAAGCCATGACGGCGTAGTGACGTAACGTGAGCTAATGAGGATTCAAACCGGTCATGAATGGTTTGTGCTGGGATGTTGGAGAATCCTTCAAAAGGAAATCGTCCTACATCGTTGAGGCTTGTTGGACATTCCATTCAATAAGCATTAATTTGGAGTTGGCCCTTCTTTGCGACTATAACAGCATCCACTCGTCTGGAAGGGCTTTTGACAAGATTTTTGAGTTTGGGAAAAGCATCATGAGGATTTGCGTCCATTGATGTTGAATCTGGAGTCTTGAATACCTGATTCTACGTTCTTAATCATCCAGTTCCTCCACACCATCCTTCCAACTTTCCTTTCCTCTATACTTCACTCCTTCTAAATTAATTGGTCATAAACCTTAAAAATGATTCCAGATGTGCTGGCGGAGCTGGAGGGTTTGTTAAGCTGAAGGCTACATCTGGTTAGTAAGATCCAGAAGAGTCTTGCATTGGATTTACAGATGTATCCTGGATCTAGAAGCTTCCTTCCACCTTGATCCCATTAAGGAAATTGAGACATTATTGATATTATAAATAACTGAGTCAGTGGTAGCTTAGCTGTTTATGTACCAGACCAGTAACTAGAAGGTTGCTGGTTCAAGCCCCAACACCTCCAAGTTGCCACTGTTGCACCCCCGAGCAAGACCCTCGATCACTCGAATTGCATTCAGTCATAACTGCGTGTCCCTTTAGATAAAAGCCGCAAATGTAAATATAAATATAAATTGTTTCTCAGGGCTCAGAAGGTTTTGAAGCCCAGGTGAACCACTGCCTGGAGAACGCCGAGTACCTCTACTACAAACTGAAGAGCAGAAACGACTATCAGCTGGTCTTCCAAAACAAAGTGAGTACAGATCATACACAGTTACTTGGCAAAGTCTAGTTTAGAACATTCTGTTCAGCTCCCACAAAGTCAGGAACGTTACTAGGAGCTCAAAAATCATGGAACAACAATCTGTTCGTCAAGGTTCGGGCGTAAACCTTGAACCGTCTTATTATGCTGAGGGGATTTTTATTTTTTCACATGGTCAGATGTCATACAAGAACCAGCAGAAATCATAAATGCTGGAAGACAGGTGACACTGTCCACAGTCGAGCAAGCCTTACATTAATATAGTTTTCGAGGCTGCCCTGCAGGAAAGAAGCTCCTGCATCTTGTGGAGCTTTAGGTTGTCCACCATCTATGTCATGAATTTTAGAAGAGCGTTTTCAGTGAACCAGCATTGACGTTTCTCATTTCCACCTTCCTCCTGTGACGTCTCTCCAGCCCGAACACAGTAACGTCTGCTTCTGGTACCTGCCGAGTCGAGTGAGGAACATGCCAACAGGTCCGGACAGAGACCGAGAACTTCACGCGGTAAGAACACGAACCACCCAGAAATAATAACGGGAACCGAACAAACCTGTTTGGTTGCTGACATCTGCATAAATACCGACCCTGTTTCCAGACACCTTGCAGAATTTAACACCACAAGCCAATGATACGTAGTGACCTAATATGGGCAAAAGTAAGTGGACACTTGGCTTTTCTTCTGTTTAAGAAATGCTCTTTCTGTCTCAGTATGGTCCATAAAACTCTGTGGTTTGAGAAGTAAGTTCCTCAGTAGTAGGCTGGAGGCTGTTATAGCTGCAAAAGGAGTGGGGACCATGGGAACCGTCCTGGAGGGGGCTTTTTATATGCCCCACAAGTATGTGGACACCTGACATTGAGCTTGTTGGACACCCCATTCCAAAGAGCATAACACGCTTTCCCCAAGATTTTAGAATGTGTCTGTGGGCACTGATGTTGGGCGAGGAAGCCTGGCTCACAAGTGGCGTTCCGGTTCATCCCAAAGATATTGTGTGGGTTTGAAGTGTTTGCTTTATGGACCACACTATGTGCACAGGGGTGCAGGTCAAACTTTCGCCCCATTGGTTAGCAATGTGTTAAAAGTGGTGTCCACATACTTTTGACTACATAGTGTGACAAGCAAATGTGAACGTGGGTATCATTACACCTCAAATACAGTTTGTTGATTCTTCTTTAGATCTTATGTTCTTGAGAGATTTGGTTGGTGGATTTGAAAACCCACTGGTGATGTTGTGCTCCTCAAAACTCCAGCAGCACTAAAGTTCCCAAAATATTCGAGGTGGGAGGAATCTTCAAAAAGTTTCCGCACTTTTATATCGTGATTATAAGCGGTGATGGTGGAGGAGAAGTAATCGGTTGTAAGCTTATAGTCCGGATTTAGCTCCATCTAATTTGCACCTTTTTGGATGCTCAAAGAAGCTTTAAGGGGAAGAAGATTTTCATGTGATGATGATGTGAAAGCAGCGGCGCATCAGTGGCTACACGCTCAACCAAAATGCCATGAATGCCATTTTCTGCTGATGGCATTAAAAGAGTTGGTACGATGCTGGAAAGATGCATCAGAAGATGATGATGTACAGAAGTGGAATTTGTGTTTGAAATTCTTAATAAATAGAGTTTAAAAAGTGCAGAAACTTTTTGAAGAACCCTCGTAATCCAAATCTAGACCAAGCTGATCGTGAGTCAGATCTTCATGGTGTGAAAAGTAAGAGTCAAATCTTCAAAGGCGCATTTTTCCTCTGATCCTCTTCTCACTGATCCTCAAGGTCGCCCCCAAAATCAAAGCCAAGATGATGGAGAAAGGCGCCACCATGATCGGCTACCAGCCTCTGGGAGACAAGCCCAACTTCTTCCGCTGCGTCTTCTCCAACCCGGCCACGCAGAAGGAGGACGTGGACTTCCTGCTGGAGGAGATCGAGCGCCTGGGTGCCGAGTTATAGGACGCGTGAGGAGTTACACTTCAAAGAGCACTTTGTACGGACTGCATTAGGAACGGGGTTTAATTTAGGGTAGATTAGTTTCCCACGTGGTCTCGCCTGGCGCTGACGCGGAACAGGATCGGATCACGTGATCAAGAACAACATGAAGAATTTTTACTCTGTGGGAAAGTTTGTGAACCTATTATCTCGATATCTTTAGGATTTGTGTAGACTTGATCTGATCTTCGTCTAGATCATTTTATAACCAAACGAATCAAAAATTAACGCTCGTTAGCTCTGCGCCCCCGGAGCTCCAACTAACACATCAGCTTTATATACTTAACAACATCAGCCAGTTAAAGAAACGTATCCAAAAGCTAGAACGCATAAATTCCACTCTGATAACAACCCATGACGACAGGCATCTCCAGATCTTCACACGGTAGAGACTCGATACCTGAGGGATTCCCATCATGCACTGCAGCAGGCACTACAGCAGGCAAATTACATGACAACAGTCAAACGCTTGCATACAGCCAGAGGTCGTGAAGCGACTCCGAGTATCATTTAGGTTTCATTTAAGTGCATATGTGGCCAAAAGTATGTGGACACCCCTCCTATAAACGTCCTGTCCATGTTTCAGCATGACCTGAGCTTGTTTATGGTTTAAGGCCCAAATTCCAGCAAGCACTTCAAGGTGACTCCATATTTATGACCGTTGGGGCGTGGTTTTGAAATGTATTGTGCAACAACGTCACAATCATCTGTCCACATACTATTGGCTGTACATTGTAATCTTATATCGATCGATCTGACAGATTAAAAGGAAGCTGCTGATGTCTTTCATTCCACTAATTTGAATTTAAATTAGAAGCCGCTGGAACACACTGGAAGCGACACTGTCCACAGTCAAGCAAGCTTTACATTTCCATCGGTTTCTTTCGTTCCTGCTCCGAAAGCTGCACTTTAAATGTCCAAAGAAGCTCAAATCGTGGGCAGCGGTTAAGGTGCTGGACCAGTGATCAGAAGGTCTGTGGGTCAGATCCCACCACGGCCAGGTTGCCACCGTTGGACCCTTGATCAAGGCCCTTAACCCTCACCTGCTTGGGCTAAAAAAAAAAATCTGCAAAATGTCATGAACGAAAACGGAAATCACATGGACGTCTTGTCTCTAAGCCTATGCTGATATAAAGCTGGCTCGACTGTGGTCACTCAGCTTCTAATTGATAGCAAAACCTCTTTTTAATGTTTCTTAGATCTCACATGACCATCCAAACACTTTGTTTCCTCAGCAGTAGGTGACAGTTTAGGCTTTATTCCCGAACTTTCCCTTGTACCTTTGTGTACTTTGATGTTGTGTTTGTTAGTAGGTGCGATCTGACCGTCCTGTTCAAAAGTATATGGACGCAAACTTGAGCTGTGCATGCTGGGGTCTTATATGAACCTCACGCGTTCCTAATGGTTCACAAACTTGATAGAGCCTATATATACTGTATATATATACATATATATAGTATAGGTGTTTTCTGTTATTCTATTTTATTCAGATGTTTTATTTAGAATGATATTTATATGTATAGGTGATATTTTAAAGATTTAGATTAACGACGCTCGCTTCAATGAGAGTTAGGACAGCATGTGAACAAAACAGAGAGTGCTTTGTAAGTTCTCATTGGTCTGTATTTAATTAAAACCACATTTAATGATGTTTTTTCTTTATTACATACATTTATTTGAAACTGGGTTTCATTCCAATAAAGCTGGGACACTTTTAGGCACATTCATTCACTCATTGATTCGTTGAATGTTTTACCACTGCTTTATCCTGGTCAGGGTCGTGGTGGGTCTGATTCAAGGTGATTTATTATTTATTTATTTATTTATTAGGATTTTAACGTCATGTTTTACACTTTGGTTACATTCATGACAGGAACGGTAGTTACTCATTACACAAGATTCATCAGTTCACAAGTTTAATGTCGAACACAGTCGTGGACAATTTTGTATCTCCAATTCACCTCACTTGCACGTCTTTGGACTGTGGGAGGAAACCGGAGCTCCCGGAGGAAACCCACACAGACCCAACCCAGGACCTTCTTGCTGTGAGGCGACAGTGCTACCCACCGAGCCACCCTGCCTCCCCTGATTCAGGGTGAAAAGCAGGAAACACCCTGGACAGGTCACCAGTCAATCACACACACACACACACACACACACACACACACAGGGCAATATTTAGTAGCTCTAGTTGGTTTGACTGCACGTCTTTGAACTGTGGGAGGAAACCGGACCACCCGGAGGAAACCCACATGGACACAGGAGAACAGAGAGAACATGCAAAACTCTGCTTGGCTGGGGAATCGAACCCAGGCCCTTCTTGCAGTGAATTTAAATACCCGCTTTTATGTTATTTTTTGCATTTCACATCTAGTCCCAATTTTTCTTAAACTGGAGTTTGTATATACAGTAAATATAATGCTATACAGTAAATAGTACTTATGTTGTTACTTTTAAAGGTTATACCTGGAATGATCGATGTAAACGCTTCCTAAATCTCAGAATTAAAGTTCTTTGAGGAAGGACGATGATGTTGTGTGTTGTTTTGAGTCACTCAGGTCATTAAAATGTCGAGACATTAATAACCACGGCTGGAAAATCTAACTCCGAGAAAATAAATCAGCCCTCGAACTGAGGACAGATACACGGCAGATCAGGTGTTCGGTACAAAACGTTCCATCTCTGCCGTTCCATCAAGAGTTTCAATTACCGTAAGTGGATGTTTGAAGTTCAGGCTTCGATGCGGCGAATAAAGAGATTCTACAAACCAGAGAAATGGTTTGGTTACAGATCAGAATTCATTTGAATTGTAATAAAAATGTAAATGCTGTGTTCACTTGAGGCCCGTCATGCTCTAAAAATACACTTCATGGTCAAAAGTATCTGGACGCCTGACCGTGAGCTCGTCGAACGTCCCTTTATGTGATCTTATTTTATCTAGAACTACAGCCGCTCTTCTGAGAAGATTTCTCACAAGACTTTGAAGTACGTCTGTGGGAATTTGTGCCCATTTTAGTTATTCCAGAGCTGTTGAGTGGGGCTGAGGTCTTCATGTCTTGAACAGTCTGTACATGCTGGAACAGGAATTTATTTGTTTATTAGGATTTTAACGTACAGAAACGATATTTACTCGTAACACGACATTCATCAGTTCAAGTTTAATGTCAAACACGGTCATGGACAATTCAGTGTCTCCAATTCACCTGACCGCACGTCTTTGGACTGTGGGAGGAAACCCTCGCAGACACGGGGAGAACACGCAAACTCCACACAGAAAGGACCCAGACCGCCCCACCTGGGGATCGAACCCAGGACCTTCTTGCTGTGAGACGACAGTGCTACCCACCGAGCCACCGTGCCGCCCTGCTGGAACGGGAAAGGGCCTTCCCTAACCTATTGCTATTGCCTGAACAAATAAATTCCTCTCCAGCGTTATTGCTCCTCTGTGCAAAAAGCGAGCTCTTTCAAGACATGAAGACCTCAGCCCCACTCAACAGCTCTGGAATAACTAAAATGGGCACAAATTCCCACAGACGTACTTCAAAGAGCGGCTGTTGTTCTAGGTAAAAATAAGATCACATACAGGGACGTTCGACGAGCTCACGGTCAGGCGTCCAGATACTTTGGAAGCATGTTGCAATTGCTGTGGCTGAAACACAACACTAAAAAAATGAGAGGCTCAGGCTCTCTCTCTGCTTATACGCGTCGGGCGTGGCGTGTGCCAGCCTGCGGCCAGCGCGGGTGTCACCGGGGCGCAGAGGGAAATGAAGCGTATTCAAATTGGCACGATGCAAACAAGAGGGCAAAAAATAAAACAGCTGTGGCAAGGTGGTGCCCGCAGGAGATCGTATAGATGTCAGATATAAAGAGGAACATGTTCCGGGGGCGGAAGTTCCTGTCACTTGGTTTTAATGTATGCATTTGTTTATGACAGTATTTACATGGAACAGATCATAGTGTGATCTGTACATACTGATCAGGTTGGTGAGACGCATGTGATAATGGCTTTACACAAGCGCGGGCACGCCTGCATTCCCAGCCCTCAGGCTACCGAATTTATAGAGTAACATGATAGATGTGAAAAATGGTTCTTCAACCCTAAATGTGTAAATTTTCGGTTCTTTCGGCCGAGAAAAGAAAAAAAACGAAGCTCGTCGATGGTGAGTGGTGCCAGAACCAAACGACTTGGTTACATGCAAAAGATGTTTAACATTCTATTCTAGAGATGGGACGATCGATCGGCTATGAATCGGTATCGGCCGATTTTTTTATCAAAATATGCTATCGGCGATCGGCCGATATTTCCTAAGAGTAGCCGATCCGATCGTGTGATATATAAAGATCACGTTAAGTTAACAGCTCAGTGGATTGATCCAGACTTTGAGCTACGAAGCACCAACCATCACATCACCATTCATCAACCATCGTACAGAAACCATCGTGAAAGCTCTTCATGACCTAAAATAACATGATTAACATTGTGCATCATACATACGATGTAATTTTGCTGATTGTAATATTTACTTTAAAAAGTTAATTCAACCCGGTCACATCTGAGTCGATTCTATCAGCACGTTATATAAACTCCTGGTTCACTTTGGTAAATCGTAAGCGGTTCTTACTTGTGATGTAGATGAGAACAGAAAACGTTACAGAGCCAATCAGAGGCAAAAGTTTATTCATTACCAAATTCGTTAGTTCAGGATCATCTGCTGAACTTTTAGCTCCTTAGACGGAACGAGTCTGACGGTCGGTTACCCCCCCAACCCCCCACCCCCCGATCGGAATCGGCTATCGGCCGATGTCCCTGAAAGGAGATCGGAGATCGGAATCGGTGCCAAAAATCCCGATCGGTCCATCTCTATTCTATTCCAAAAGCAAGTGCATTAATACTGAGCTGTCCCAACTTTTCCACCTATAAGAACGCTCACTCTATTGAGAAGGATAGGATTTCAAGATTTTGGAGTGTATCTGTGGGGATTTGTGCCTGTTTTGTGAGCTCAGGCCTTTGTTTAAGCCAGGCTGTGAGTTCCTCACATTAAAAAACTCTTCACGCCATATCTTTATGGACCTTGCATTGCATTGTGTACATGCATGGTCATGCAGGAGCAGGAAAGGGTCTTCCCCAAACTGTTGATACAAAGTTAGAAGCGTGGAATTTATCTCACAGTACTGATTTTATTCAGGTGTGGCTCAGTTGAATCATTAAAAGTGGTGTCCACATACTTTTAACCATACATATACCTGACTATGCGTTCATTTATTTGTTTGCTAACTCTTACATCTTGGTCAGGGTCTCGGTGCGTCTGGCACCACCTAAAAACACACACAAGAGGGCGCTATTTTATTGCAGGGCGAGACTACGCTTACCCAGTCACTCAATCACTCACCCACACTTAAGTCATTTGGAGCTAGTCCACCTTCTGCATGCTTTGAGTACCTTGATGAGACCTGCAAGCACATGGAGAGAACATACCAAACTCCTAGCAGACGCTGACAGGAAGTGAGATCCTCAGGACCCATCACGATGCCACCCTAATGAACCACATTGAGAACAAACGATCCATATGTAATATTTGCCTTAAATAAAACTCTCTCTATTTATTTTGTCATTTTCATTAACCACTTCATCCTGGTCAAGGTTGCAGTGGAACCAGTGCCACTTGAACCAATGAAAACACTAAACCCGAGGCAGGAATACATGCCATGCCATGTCGTTATAGGATGCCACACTCTTGCATTTTTATCATGCAGAACTTCTATGATGCAAACTGACAGTGATGTGACTGGAGGTGAGGATCAAACCCAGGCCCCAGGGACCCGTGTTACTGTGCGGCACCCACTAGCTTTACACTAGGGCTCTTGTGTTTAGTCTATTGGCAAATCGCTGGTGGGGTCCCAGCGCAAAGAATTTGTCTTTAGCGCATCACTGCCATCTGCTGGCGATGGGCATGAACAGCAACGTGATTTCGATAAGATCAGCACGTAGCAATGGACTAGTAATCAAAAGGTTGCTGGTTTGAGTCCCACCAATGCCTGCAGTGTTGGGCGCTTCAGCGAGGCACTTACAATTGTACACCATGTGACCAAAAGTATGTGGACACCCCTGCTAATGATTGAATTAAGTTACACCGGACCTGTTTTAATACTTTTATTATTGTATTATTTTACTTCTGACCATCGAATATCTACATACAGACACGACTGGCTACCTCTGATGGATGGAGGGGGTACAGCGATGGTTTGGCGTCCTGATCCTGGACCCACGGCGACCCTGACCATAAAATGTTAATGCTGGTGATGAATTTCCAAAAGCCACCTTACATTATAGTTCTGTAATAAAATGACTAAAGGTTTGGGGGTTGGATCCGATCCCCCGCCGTGATCCTCTATGTCTGACGGTGGCTTTTCATTTCTGCGTGACATTAAACTTTAAACGCGTATAAAAACGTACGATTTATTTCACGCCGCAGATCACGGCGCTCCTCAAACACGGGCGTTACGCCAGCTGTTTCATCCACCTCAGTACAGGTGATAAAGAGCGTTTGCATGTGTGATGGGTGGCATAGAGGAATCAAGCTGGACCGGAACTTCATTCATGCACCAGATCGTGCACACTGATGAGCCAGAACATTACGACCACTGCCCAGAAATGTTCATGCCAATGCTTATATCATAACACTGGTGCATGTGCGGGTGAGGGATCTGCCCCCGACAGTGGTCCGAAAAGAGACAAGTAGCAAACCGCCGACAGGTCATTTCCAAGGAGGGTATCTTTTGGTTTCACGTCCACAACCCTTCTTATTTGCCCACACATTCGGTGAATTTACGCAAGAACAGCCCCACCCTGATCTCTGGACTCGTCCACTTTTTGTACAGGTGCCTTGGGCTAATAACCAGGGTCCTCGCACAGCATTGAAGACCCCGCCCACTTTTAGTTCAGCCTTTTTTCATTGGCGGACTTAATGGTCCATTTGTCTGCTGTAGGCATCGTCAATTATGCCTTCTAATTACCAGCCTTTTCAACAATTAAAAAAAACGAGAACATTAATTTCATTAATACCTTTTATATTATTAAAAACGCGTGAAAGAGAAGACATGAACCCACATATTATATAGATCATACTAGGGATGCATCGATACCATTTTTATCCAACCGAGTACGAGTACAAGTACAAGTACAGGGTGGGGCATAAAGATCTCCCACATTTGGAGTGGGCACCGTACGGGCTGTAGTGGCAGTAGAGAGGCGGGACAGGTTTCATTCGGTAGGCCAGGCTCTACCATTCTGTTGAAATGTTGGAGAACTTTCTGCGCCCGAAACTGGATGACTTGGATACAGAACATGTATGGTTTCAGCAGGATGGGGCCACAGCTCACACAGCACGACGTTCGCTTGGAGTGTTGAGGGAAACGTTTCCTGGGCATTTGATCTCTTTAAGGGGAGACGCGGGGTGGCCGGCAAGGTCACCAGATTTAAGCCCTTGTGACTTTTTCCTTTGGGGATACCTGAAGGAAAAGGTTTTCCGACATCGTCCTCGAACTCTTGAGGATTTGAAGGAAAGGATCCGAGAGGAAATCGACGCAATACCACCTGAGATGACACGGAGAGTCTTGGAGAACTTCCGGGAACGACTCCATCAATGTATTGCCAACAACGGCCGCCATATGTCTGATATAATTTTTAAAACCCATTAAAACAAAACTGTTTTTTCTAGATAGTTGGGTTCTTTTGGTAGATTCATTCAAAATGTGGGAGATCTTTATGCCCCACCCTGTATTTTTGTACTCGCCGATACCGATACCTATTTAGAATGATGCAATCTGGAGCATTATGGGATAGTGTAAGTTTTTAGTGTAAAATAGTGCAGTGGAACAGTTGCTTGGGTTGCCATCACTAACTGTAAAAAAAACCAAAAACAAACCACCGCACAGACATTATTGAGAAAGCTTCCGACAAGCTAACGTTAACGTTCATTAATAAACGCACGTGATTAACGTTGTGCACATCATACATGAGATGCGATTCTGCTGATTGAAATATTTACTTTAAAAGGATAATACGGTCCGATCCCATCTGAGCCGATTCTATCAGCACATACTGTACATTCGTGGTTCACCTCGGTAAATCGTAAACGACTCTGAGTCGGCTCCCGCTCTGTGGTAATAACCAGTATAATTAAGCCTGAGCTTTATAATGTAAGCGAGTCACACAGAATGTTCTGTAGTAGTTGGTGTTTATTTACAACCGCATCATTTATTATAACAGTAAACACGGAGAGATGACTGAGAAAAGAAGCTTAAAATGAGTCGACTCCTGAATCACTTGTATCGACACTGTGAACAGAGTATTGAACACAAGCACGTCCTATAACAGCGGTCGCTGCTTTTGTAACCGGTTATCTTCGCCGTTAGCTCTATTTTGAAGGTTTTTTTCTTTTCAAACGGAACTAAATAACATTAAACGTGCGTGTGAGCGTGCGGTCAGTGAGAATAATTCAATCTGTCTCCCGTGGGCGAAAAATGAATTGCTTTAGTTTTAGAAGTAAAAAAATCTCGTAATGTCACGAGATTTTTACCCTGCTCGGTATCGGATGTTTAGTATCGGAGCCTCGTTTGCGAGTACGAGTACGAGTTATGCCCAATTCACACTACACGATCTTTGCCCCGATTTTCGCTCGGCGACCGGTCGGCGATTGATTCTCCGGGTCGGGAGCAACTCGGCGTTCGCTCGGCGATCGAAACTCGGCTCTCGGTCGCTAAGTGTGAACTATCCAACAACTCGACCCGACCGGCTCGCCGATGGGCGACTGGGAATGAGTGACATGTCGAACGGCCAATGAGAACGCAGGATACGGCGTGAGGGGAAACGCAGGAGAGGATATAGTTTATATCAGGATACATCAGCACACGCACGTTTTACAGTTTTTCTGATTTGATCGTCCTCTACAAAACATAACACCCACGCTGCATTACAAAATTATTATTATAAAACGGATAGTTCCGGTCCTAAAATCTGATTGGCTGAGCCGCGTTCGAAGGCGTTGTAAAATCCACGATAAACGCACACCTAGGACCACCTCACATCATTCCATATTAATACGCCACTGAATAGAAAAAATTAATGTTATTTTCGCCCTCGTGTTGCCTAGCAACACTGTTAATCGAACTATTTTGCGTCGCGGAAGAACGCTTTATTGTAAGTTTATACACGATAAATACATTTATGAATTAAACATTGTTGTATTTATTATATTTTATGTTGACCGCCGTTTTATAAAAGCACTAAGCCACTCGAGACCGTGCGACCGACAGCTCCCCAAAAAGAGATCAAATTAGCCCAGCGCGGTCTGAGCCGTGCACCCCACGGTCCCCGGTACTCACAGACGGGCCCTGACGAGTACTGATCCAAACCCAGTAACAGGCCCGGTGAGAAATAATCACTGAACATGATCGTTTTACTCTGTTCATTAGTTTTATTATTATTAGTGATGACACGATTCACACGATCATGATTTAAAAACTGATCACCGGGGAATAATTGTAACGTTCAGGTGAATTAAATTCTAAGTCATTTTTACACCCTCGTGTTTTCACTCGTTAAATAGATCATTCATTGTAGTTACTTTTAGCATGATATTAATGCCTGCTGTTTAGTAAGCCTCACCACCATCCGTCCCTCACACACACACACACACTCACCTACACACACACACACACACACACACACTCACATAGACACAACTATCCAGGGTGGTTAATCTTCCAAGAAGCTGGACAATTAATGACTGGGATTAAAACGTGACCTCAGCTCGTATCTTTCGGGACCTGCTTCAGTGGTGATACACACACTGCCTCATCATTAAATACATAACTGACACCGGCAGTCTCTGTCTGGAAGGAGTTTAACATGTTCTTTCCTACACATAATCAGCCGTTCTGAAGACGTAATTATGAATCAAAGACTGAAAAGTATTCACACCCTTCCTTCGGCGCTTGGCAGAAGCTCCTGAACTGCTGCAGATGGGGTCTGATAACACAGTCTGATGATTCAGATGATTCAGTTCGGCATACAGTCCACCTGATTTTACAATACAGTGAACAGGAAGCAGGGCACCATGCTTTCATCCACAGGAAATGATGCTGAAGCGTTTGGACACACAGGACATGTTGTGAAGGACGATGGCCAGCAGGAAGATCAGGATCACGGCCACCATGAGGACGGCGCAGAAGCTAGTCCAGGCTGAACTCTTCATCGCCGTCTCTCTCTCCTCCTCCTCCTCCTGGGCTCCTGCGATCCGTTCCGTCTGGGTCGCCTCCTCGCCGGTTCTGAAGCCGCGCCGGTCGGCGGGTCCGTCCGTCCCCAGAGGCAGCGGGTAGTGGCCGCTGTCGGGCAGCCGGACGGAGACGGGCGAACACGCCGCCAGCGCCTCGGGGTCGTCCGGGAGCTGGACCACCGACAGGCCGCCCAGGTGTGTGACCTGCCGGCACCACGGGCAGCAGATCTCCCTGCGATCGAGCACGATCTGACCCAGGCACACCGAGCAGCACGTGTGCCCGCACCCGAGCAGTTTGGGCCGCCGGCGGAGGCTGAAGGCGTCGAAGCAGATCCGACACTCCGGCCCGAAGAACCGGGCGGCGGTCTCCATCGTGCGAATCCGCCGCTTCTCTGGAACCTTCCGGGTCGACGAACGGCGAGCTTTCTCACATCAGGGGCGCCGGCACATGGTCCGATTTCTTCGTGCCGATGCTCAAACGTACCAGCCTGGACTTTTCATCTGTCGAACGCACAGAAATAGGTTTCAGTTAAAACAGGACGGCCTTGTTCGATGCGAACTGAAGCTCACAGACTGTCTGCGTGCTGGCAAACGGCTGAGGAGGCTCGGGACGGATAAACACGTCCTGTCCAGATTAAACAGGCACTGGGGGAGCAAACGGAACCCAGAGTGAAGCCCAATATGGTCACGGAGAGGATCTGATTCCGCACCCATCAGCAGCGACACTGTTCAGGCTACATGACCGTGCCATTCGGAGGAAAACGCACAACTGGAATACCTGGACAGGGTGCCGATCCTTTGCAGGGCTTGGCATAGCCACCCACCTCCCCCAGACACAGCCAGTCATGAACATGTGTATGTTAAGTGTAATAGAGCGCTGGCCTGATGACGATAACGACTGAAATGTGGATCAGAAGCTCATTTCCGAAACTAAACCAGCTATTTCCTTGTGCCATGTGAAACCACGCAGCTATCATGCGCTGATCGCTCGTCAAGACTGGGCGATCACTCGCGTGAAAAGACGCCCGCCAGCGACGCAAAACGTCAAACACCAAGTCCACCGATTTACCTCACGAGATCATCCAACAAATTAGCACGAAGACGACACCTCGGCGGAAGCGTCGGGCGTCCGGCGCCTCACGCCGCCACAGCGTGTTGCACGCAACGCGCCGCCAATTCAACATAATGACCCGCTCAGGCAGCCACGACGCCGTAAAAGATTACGCCAATAACACGCTTCATGAATCTGGTTTTCTCCCCGGACTGAACCCAGGCTGAACCTTTTCATCGAGAATTATTCTACCCCCCCCCCTGAGAGAAAAGCAATTAATAATGTAATTAAACCCGTGACGTGTCACGGACGGGCGAACTCCCTCAGGGATGCGCCGGCTATGAGGAGCACGGCGTCTAACATGTAGGAACCATTCTGCTTCTCACTGAGCAATCAGGTTCTCAGTTAAAAGTGAGTATTATTATACTTTGATCACATCAATACGCACTTCATGCCACTTTATTTTGGCACAGAGGCAAAATTGTACACGTGCGGCCTCTCTAATGATTACATTCAGGTGATTTAGTCACACCCATTGCTGACACCTGTATAAAAAACCCCTGTGCTCAAAGCTCACAGTAGGTTTAATAGATTTATGTAGAGGCACTTCACTGGCCTCCACAAAGCCCTGCCCTTAACCCTGATCCCAGTTTAGGATGAACTAGAACTAGGACCGTGAGTCAGGCCTTTTTTTTATCCCACATCAGTGCCCGACCACATATATACAGACACAATTCCCACCGAGGGTAGCACTGTCGCCTCACAGCGAGAAGGTCCTGGGTTCGATCCCCAGACGGGGCGGGGCGGGGCGGGGCGGTCCGGGTCCTTTCTGTGCGGAGTTTGCATGTTCTCCCCGTGTCTGCTTGGGTTTCCTCCCACAGTCCAAAAACATGCAGCCAGGTTCATTGGTGTGTGTGTGTGTGTGTCTGCCCCGCGATGAACTGGCGCCCCGTCCAGGGTGTTACTGTGTGCCTTGCGCCCAATGAAAAGCTGGGATAGGCTCCAGCAATCCCCCCCTCCCCGACCCTGATTGGATAAGCGGTTAAGACGGCGAGTGAGCGAATTCCCACCGTGGGGCAACTTTCCCAACCTCCCCATCTTATGCTCGGGGGTACACATACTTTTGGACACATACTAGCTACTTATAAACGGAAATCTTGAGAGTTCTAGTCGGGAAAATCCTGTCAACCTTGAGTATGAGTGAGAAGTGAGAATCTTTTAGATTGTTATATTGTCTAAGCATTAAGGGCCTTGCTCAAGGGCCCAACAGTGGCAACCTGCCAGTGGTGGGGCTTGAACCAGCGACTCTTCGATTACTAGTCCAGTACCTTAACCACTAAGCTACAACTGCTCTATAGAATGAAATATGAACACGTTTACTCAAACCAAACCATTCATGGATGTAGGGAACATTTAGGAGCTTATTCGACACCATGTCATGATATATGAACATTATTTTCTGATCACAGGACCGTAAAGCCGCGTTCATACCGCACACAAACGGAGAAGTTAACAAAACACACACACACACACACACACACACACACACACACACTTGGGGTCCTGTGGGCAAACGTAGTAAATCATGAGAAATCTTCGACCTTGTCAAAACGCCCTTGGACTTCTCACGTATTTTTTACCCACATCAATCTTGCAGTTGGTGCTGACCGCGGCAGCTTTTCCACACAGAATCCCGCTGCCCGTTTCATACCGTTACCCATAAATTTCTGCACTTTCTTCCCCCCAAACTTCTGCGTGTGAAAGCACCACTAACATAATGAGATTCAGTCACGGAGGAAACGACCGATGCCAACTCGCAACGTTTACTAAAGCGAATCACGAATTCTGTGGTGTCTTTTTGGCTGCATCCACTGCAGGTGGGCGATTACCATAAATAATCGTTTCCATTCCTTTCACAAACTGGGAAAATAAGTGAAAACCAACTGAGAGTTTAATTAAGCAATAGAACGCGAGAGGTCGTGTGTTATCGCGAATAACATCACGGCTGTGATTCGGTCGCCGTAGATCATCACAGCCGCGATGTTGTTCGCGATAACACACGACCTCGAGTCTTCTATTGCTTTTATACAACAGTTTTTACAAAATAAAGAAAGAAAATAAATCAAAGAAGACCTGAATTTCATAATAAATTTGCTTTAATATTGACGATACCTTCCGCCAAAAAGTAGTTCCACAACCAATATAAAGTTTAACACTACAAAGCAGACATCCCAAGTTGCAAAAACTCATTTCAGGGAGGTAAGAAGAACAACAAGAAGAAGAAGAAAGCAAGAACCTCCGAAGGGAAAAAAAGAAATAAAAAAACCTCTCGCACACACCAAAGGCTTATGGATGAAAACAGAACTACTAGGAGCTGCTAACTGGGCTATTAAGCTAACTGTTCGCGTTACAAACACATTAATGTTCCCTAAATAGTGCACTAGATTGTGTATCAGATCACGGATATATGTTCCCTACACAGCGCGCTAGATTGTGTATCAGATCACGGATTTAAAACGCGATCGGGAATAAAGTCGGTGTCGCCCGCGTGCGCGTTTGTGTGCATGAAGCTCGTCGTTAATGGCAACGCGCCAGCGGAGTAATACCGTTGTGGTGTGAAAAGGCCGCGCCGTTATCACCAATATCAGCACGTTTAGAACGCTTCTCAACCAATCAGATTGTAAGGTCGGAACTACCTGTTGTATAAAAGACTTATAATACGAGCCTGAAACTTTAAATACCCTACCACAACTACAAACCCTGTTTCTAGAAAACTTGGGACAGTAAAACACATAAATAGGGTTAGTTTGATTGTACTACACCCATTTCAAAGCACGTGAATGTGTGGTATCGTTCAAAGGTTGGACAGAAAGCCAAACTAATCAAGAGGAAAGAGATTTGACCAGTTGGGCGTCCAGACAGACATGATTGGCTATGTCTTGACAGTGATTGAGGGGTTCATTTAAATAGAAGTCCTACGTTTACCAACCCGGAAATGGTTCGTTCTGGCTTCAGAGCTCTTTAGTAAGATGTAATGAAATTAAAATTAAATACATTTGGTTCAAAACTGCATGGGAATAAAACGTCAGTGCTGTCAGTCTATACTGTGGATTCTTTTCCAGCTCGCCGGTCAGTGGCTGACTTGCTACGCATCACGAGAAAGGCTTAAACGCCACGGTAAGTGGCAAGACGCGCCCAGCCTTGCTACGTGAAAACAGCCGACAAAAATTTAGTTAAAGTAAAAACATGTTAAGACATGTTAAGCCCTTAAGACTATTAATTAGCTTTTCCAGTACCAGGAAAATTGTGGTTTCTGGCAGCTGTAACATTCGTGTTAGATTCAAACTGGGTTACGAAACACTGGAATCATCTGAAAACAGGGTAATAATTCTACCTACATGATAAAAACTCACTCAAAAGACAATAAAACAGCGAGTGTGCTATCAGCCGGGTGCTGTATCAGCCCATCGTGCTGGATAGATGAAGGAGCGGCGGGGGATTTGTCAACACCTGACAAGAAGAGTGAAGGGAAATGGGAAAAATGTCACCCGAGACACGTCTGTCCACAGGAGCGATGAATCGTGGTAACCGGGCGCTGGATTTCGGGGCGACTTAAGTCACGCATGTCGGCGCTGGCAGGGGTTCATCGTTCAGCCAAAGCCGAGTTTCTCCAGCATAGCTGAGCGAACGGATCTAGGAGCCATCAATATCCAGAAGGCGTCGCCATCGAAGTGTGGCGGTCGAAGCCCTCGTTTCCAAATCGCGACGCCCTGCAAACCGGCCGTGAGGGCACGCGCAGCACAGGCGTGTTGTGCATAAACAAAGGCTTCAAACGACGACGACGAGGACGAGCGGACATCTCTACAGGCTATCGACGTCCGGAAGGCATCCGCATCACAGTGAGCCAGTTGAGGCCCTTATTTCCAGCACACAAGCCGTGCTGTGCGTAAACAAGGGCCCGGGGGGAAGGGGGGGGGGGGGGGGGGGTGTGTATGTATGTTTACATACACACTGATCTAAATCTGATAACAATATTCAATCAATATTGTTAAATTAAAGCTAAATAAACCAGTTTATTTGAATTAAACTGATTTGCTTCTGCTTCTGGTTAACATGCACAAATGCACACCAGTAGTGCAGCCCACACAAATGCATAAATATATGCTAACCATGGGCCTATAGCATAAAAGTATGTGCAACACCCCAATGCATTATATCACAGGACATAATCTGCCACCTGGTTGCAGGTTCAAACCCCTGGCATTAGAAGTACGACCAAAAAGCAAATCTAGTATGAGCACTATAAGCAGTTAGAGTTTTGGTCCTGAGCATTTAAAGTCCTGCACAAATTATTTAATCAGCCCAATTATTTATAACAGCATATCATTATATACTGTATATCCGGGGTTCGAATCTCACGATTGGCTGTGTCTCGGGGAGAATGTGGAAGGTGGAGCAGCCGAGACAAAAGACACAAACAAAAGAAATCATAGACATATTTGAACTAATATAATACTGTGATGAACGGCTTTTCATCCTTGGTCAGGGTGAATCCAGTTATAATGCGGTTTGATGTGTTTTTCCTGTTTTGATGCACCTAATTCCACACACGATCGTTTTTATCAGGTGCGTTCAAGTAACAACAAACTCAGCTGGACTCCGGACATACAGGCGCGCTGTTGTAGTCTAAACAACCCCCATAAAACACCGAGTCAATCAGTCCAGCGCGAGCTAACGCCTAATCTTCACGATCACAGTACAAAGTCCTCTTAACACTTACAGTACAGGCTGGGTCTGATTCTCACCTGCGGAAACTGCGGGAACATGAGCGTGAAGATTCGTTACGACCGTAAATAATTTCCTGGTCAGGGCTGCAGAGGGTCCAGTTTGACTGGGAAACACCCTAAACAGGGTGCCAGTCCATCACGTGACTTCGTCAGCCCCCCCAACAGGACAAAGCCGAGCTGAATTTGAACCCGGTTTCCAGCATAATCTAGAAATCGCTGCACCGCCCGAGTGACTACGATCTTTACAACTGATCAGTGGGTAGCGCAGCTGTCCATCATGCTAGCTCGCCAACACTGAGAAGTGCCAACTGGCCAGTCAGACATTCACACAGACATGACTGGCAATGTCTGAGGGGGTTGGATGGTCAAAGCCCTACGATGGATGGGCGCCATGTCCCGCCACGGTGTTCCTGCCTTGCGCCCAGCGTTTCCCAACGGAAGCCAACCCGCTGCGACCCTGACCAGGATAAAGCGTTTCAGCCAAGCAGCTCATTTTATCCTTGATTAAGTAATTTAATAAATCAGCAGGTTGTCGATAAGATAAACAAATAAAATAAAGGTCAACATTCACATACACTTGTAAGGGACTGTAATGATTTCTGCCACTGCTTATCTGTGACTAAATGATGAAAGTCTTTTAAGAATGTGAGTTTATTTTGGGTTATCTAAAAATATACATAAACAAACTTTAAATATATAAAATATATTGTCATTTACTTTTGTCTCGTCATGCCAATCCCCACCAAAGACTTCTTCATGCCAATATAAATAGGACTAGTTTGATTGTATCCATTATTTAAATGTGACACTGTCCACAGTCGAGCAAGCTTTACATTCCCTCTGCTCCAAAATCAGCACTTGCTGATCACATCATCCGTTTCTTTATTGTATGAATGTCTCTAAGATACTGAAATATTGATCAGAAGGTTGCTGGTTTGAGCCCCATGGCTGACAAGTTGCCAATTGTAGGCTTCTAAGTAAACCAGTAACTCTTAATTACTTACATTATATACAGTACCTATTATAATTCACTATAAATAAAGTTCTTTTAAGCCCATGCTGATGTAAAGCTCGTCTGACTGTGGACAGTACAGATTGCCATGACAGTGCACGTTCCCCTCAACCGAATGTGAACTTTTGACCTGTGACTTTGTCTAGTCACTGCTTATAATTTTGGTCTACATGAACCTCTCTGCACAAAATACACAAAATAAAACTCAATTATTAAAATAAATCTGTTCATAATAATAATAATAACAACTTCACAGTGTTCCGTGCAGTCATCCTTCCATTGAGTTCACACTTATCATAGTTTTCTGGTAATTATATATAAGTAAGTAAATACATATTTACAATAGAAAAGACTGCACAGTTATCTGTAAATGAGTTACAATTGCATTCTAATCGTGTAAAATTTAATAATAAAAAGGCTTGTACGGAACACTGTGACGGTCCTGACGTCACCCAGCGTTAGATTCGACGGTTTGATTAATTACCACCTCAGAACTGATTAAACACGGTGTCTAAACTTATAATAAACCACAAACAGAAGTAAACGACAGAATACGACCAGAAATAAATATAAAATACGAATAAAACCATATATAAGTAAGATTTTAGATGAATTAATATTTACCTCAGCTCACACAGATGAGCTTCTCACTCTGACAGCTCGTCTCGCGCGCTTACGGAGGAGGCGACTCGACTCGAGCCCTGCACGCGCTGCTTAGTTTGACAGAAGAGTGGGCGTTCACAGAGGCAACCTGCCAGCCAATCAGAAGCAGCCATGGCTAACGTACGTGTACAAGAGCCAATCAGAGTCTCGCTCAACTGTATAAATATTGCGATGAGTCCCGTCATGTTGACATTGACAAAACGTAAACAAACCAATTGTGAAGCAAGTCAATAAATACATAAAAAATGCTCTTTATATATTATTATTGTCTCTGATAGCTTCACTGTATGCTTGTATGAACTAAAAAAGTTGGAAACTGCTGAAGCTTTAAGCTGCTCCAACCTTTCGAACCAACTGGAATAAATCAGATTTACATAAAGTTGGGAAAGGTGGTTCCTCAGCTTAGCTTTTATTTTGGTTATTTCTTTATTTATTAGGATTTAAAGGTCATGTTTTACACACTTTGGTTACATTCATGACAGAAACGGTAGTTACTCGTAACACAAAATTCATCAGTTCACAAGTTGAGAATTTCGTATCTCCAGTTCACCTCAGTTGCACGTCTTTGGACTGTGGGAGGAAACCGGAGCTCCCGGAAGAAAACCCACACAGACACGGGGAGAACATGCAAACTCCACACAGAAAGGACCTGGATCAAACCCAGGACCTTCTCTCTGTGAGGCAACAGTGCATTTATTTTGGTTCAAGCATAGAAAAACGAATGAACTCATTTTTGTGTTCGATTTTAAACTAAGTTATCTTTACACCTTATGTAAAACAGAAATAACGATAATAAATATACGAATATGGCCGAGATTGAGGCGACCGACCAGAGGTTTGTTTCGTTTGTTTTATTAGTCTTTTAACGGCATGTTTTACACCTTGGTTCCATCCATGACAGAGCAGGTAATCACAGGTTACACATGATTCAATAGCTCAAGCTGAGTATTAAACACCAGCACAGCCTGACTTGCACATCTTTGGACTGTGGACATGGAGAAAAACATGCAAAGTCCACACTGAAAAGACCCAGACTGATCGAGCTGGGAATCAAACTCAGGACCTTCTTGCTGTGAGGCAACAGTGCTACCCATAGGATGCATGACTATGACTTAAAAACTCTAATCAAGCAGAATTGTAAGTTTTTTTGTATTTAGTTAAGAATTATGCAGTTCATTACGTTCAAATATTGAATTGATTTGCATAATCATATTTACCAAAATCAGTCAGCTTGTTTATTAGATGTCTAAACTAAGCAAATTGTGGCATTATAAAATGATGCATAACCTCTTTTTCAAGATAATTTAACAGAAAGACATTTAAGTAATTAAGCTGAATAAAATAAAACCTTCATCAAACCCCCATCTAATTATGTTCGCTACTTTACAGAATCACCACAGCTAAAGGCTTACGTGGCGGAACCCTCTGAGCATCACTGAAATGATATTTACAGTAATTATCAACAGATTCAGCAAACGTCAAAGCTGTCTCAGTTACATGCCACGGCACTAAAGCATGACATGATTGGACAGGCATTCACCAAACTGTTTTTCTTATGCTTCTGTGCAGGAACCTGTTCCAGCTTGATGTAAATAAGCCTTTGGGTTGCAGAAGCAGTGTGACTCTTGGCTGAAACCTGTTCTTTCAAGTGCTTGCTTGGTTTAATGCTGTCTGGAGAAATGAAAGTGAAAAACTTTCTAAAGATTAGCTAAACAAAAACACTCACTAAAGCATTTCATAAGAGCTTTTGGTAATAAAATTAGACTAAAATCAGACTGACTTTTATAGGAGTGTGTACCATCATGTTAGTTGTCAGGGTACAAAATTGATCAAAACATAATTCCTTTGGGCAAAAATGACTTACATTTACAACCATAGCATTAAGATAAATTCAGCAAAACAAGTCTGCCAGACTAGATGACATGACCTGTACAACCAAATATCTAGTAACCTTGACTAACTATGGCAAACAGCAGCTTCAAGTTGAAACATGTTGGTGCACCCAAAACAACCGGTCAAGGCCAGTATGAGGTTTATTATGATGTGTTCTCAGTGTCTGTGCTTGTAGTTATGACAATTAAAATGGGAAAGTCTAAATTTAAAGCCTATATTACCATTAAAAGTACTTTACTGTAGTTTCACATAAAGCTCATTACATTAAATTCTAATCCAGTGATTTAAACAAAAAAAGTCTATGGAATAAATGTATGCTTTTGTAATATATGTAAATAGAACAAGTACAAGGCATGCTAGTGCTGTTTATAACTTACAGTACCTTCAATAACTTACATTTGACATGAAAGTAGATATGAAAGCTCAGTATCAGCTTTTAGCAACCAAAACCTGGCCATGCTCTTTATCTCTTAAGTTATTTTCCCCTTCTCCATCTACTACTGCCATTATCCTGTAGTTGGTAAATAATTTAACAGTAGTCTAATACTGTAGCTAATTACTTTAGCTCACATCGAGTCAAAAAAGCAACAGGGTTTTAGCTGTGCAGCAAGGAGTGAAATCAAGCGTGAAAAACAAGGTACAGCGCTAGACCCTGCAGAACTGTGGCCCTCCAGGACTGCAGTCTGACACTTCTGTCCCGGACAATAAATATATACAAATTCATGAGTGGCCCGTGTGTCCACAGGGTTGATATAAAACAAAAGCACACAAAAAAAAAACAGGCTTGAGTGCAACGCCTTTAATGACACCACTGTGCAAGCAAAAGGGTCACCAGCATTACACTGCAAAATTTAAAATGGGTTGCACAACAATAAAATGTCAGACTGCCAAAGCATCTTTTACACTAAGATTGCTTTATCTTTTTTTAGCTGCGTTTTTAATGCCCAGCCTCTTAAAAAAAAAACTGAGAATCAGTTCTGTAGACCAGACCCTGACAGGGAAAGCTTACAACCTGGGCTTGATCCACACCTCCCAGATCAATCCACACAAGCGTATTGGCTTTAGCTTGTGAACATGTCACAGCATGGTCCAGAGAATCATCCTCAAACGAGATTAAGATGAATGCACAGCACTCAAACAGAGCAGTGTGAGCATTAGAAACGCAGCCGTCCACAGCAAGGTGTTCATTTAAACATTACCCTTTTTACATAAATACCAGTGCTCATTTATTATAGCATGCTTTTGTGTATTCCACAGTGCAATAGTGCATTATATTAGGTAATACATTTAAGTATTAGCAGTGTTAACTTTTTTTTTTTTAGTATCTTGTGCCTCTTCTTTTTAATGATCCTGCAAGAAAAGATGCCATTAGTTTAACAACACAGTAAACTGCCAAATCATGGCAAGCAAAACACACAAACCTTACCTCTGCCCCTTTGGCTAAAGGAATATTCAGTGTCGTCATGGTCATCGTATTCATTTCTTCTGGGCCTCTGCTGAGCAAACGTTTTGCAAGAAGGCCGCCGTCGTGGAGGTCTTCCTTTAAAGAACGCCAACAAGTTCAGCTCATCCCATGACTTAATCCCACACATTAATGTCCTTCAAATTCAGACATCATACAGCATGAGGCCCTAATACACAATCATATCCATGAAGGTCTAGTGTGAAGGTTTACTTTACTAACTAAGGAGTTAGAACTGCTATAAATAGTCAAAACCAATATCAACCACCTTACTACAGAACTGTAATCAAGAATGGTTCCTGTCTGGTTGGTAAGTAAACCAGCTACAATACCAGAGCATTCTGATAAATCCAGCATTGCAGCTTTGGAGGACTTTACAACAGTAATCAACTGCAGATTAAAAACAAAAGCTGCATGGCCATTATAAACTAATTAAAATAAACCGTCCCTAAGGGCCACCCATATTTTTATAAACAAAATAAAATGTAACCCCCAGCTTTGCCAAGGTGCCAATTTTGGGACACTACTTGAGTACCATTCATTTATTGATTCTTTGAATGTATGAATTGCACCACCATGCAATTGAAATAGTCTTATTAATGCATGTCATATGGCAGTAGTATGGTTACTAGTATGATCAACCTGCCTTTTTCTTGAAGCCCATTAACTGGCCTAGAGGACCTTGATCTCTGATTGCCCTTGGAGCTTGTCCAAGTTTCCTGGTCCAATAACTGTCCTGGACCTTCTCTCTGATAATGTTCTGAAAAACAAACAGAATCACACTTTACAAAAGTTTACACTGATGCCACTTTTAGTTTATCAAATCAGAGTGCAAGGGTCTTCAAAAAGCCAAGACAGACAAGAAGCCTTACCAGTGTATGCTCTTGTCTGGGAACATTTAGGACCCTTGCCCTTGACCCTTTCTTCTTTAGTAGCAGCATAGGGCTGCACACCACACTCTCTTCTACCATGCCCTTGGTCTTGCTCAGTCATTTCTTCTTCCTGCACCTTCCGATCTTTGTGTCTGGCAACCTGCTGACCACAAGGCGGCCTGGAGAAATGCTGCCTCAACCCTGATCTCTGAGCTTCACCGGCAATTAACAAATCTCCCACGTCCAACTCACACCCATAGTCTTGATCAGAAGGTTCCTGGGCCTCATCCTCATCTGGAAGGCTTGCTCCACAGCAGGCACAAGTATTAGCACAGACAGGGCAGGCATCATTGTGATCTTTATCAGAGCGGATGGGAACACCACTGGTTTCTGACAGTTTGTCACCATCGACATAGACTTGCGCAGACGTTGGGTCATCCTCCACATCAGTGGAGAACATCTCATCCCTGGAAGATAGCTCATCCAAGGAAGGACTGAGGACACTCTGCCGCTCTGGGGCCACCTGAGGGTAGTAGCTGTAGTGGTATGCACCGCCAAATGAATATCGTTTAGTAGGTAAAAGGGTGGATGCAGTATTCATATATGCCATGGGATTGACCTCCTTATGAAGTAACAGACCTGAGGTGGCCTTGTCGCAAGGCAGGTGAAGAATTTGATACGGCAGGTCATAGTCTGTGGTTGTTGGCATCAGAGGTTGGACCACATCCACAGACACTGGAGGCAAATTCTTGACCCCCTCACTTTGTACTGAGGTCGTCTCACATAGATCAGATTTCTCACTGATTTCAGAAACGTGAGCTCCTGAGTCGTGGATCGCTGCTAAATCTGAAGTTATGTTTCTGTTGTCAATGTGATCTGAACCATTTATTTTACCATGTAAGCTTGTCATCTTTGCATTTCTTGGGTCATCTTGGTCCTGGCTTTCCTCATGGATGGAGGAGCTATCAAGAGGCAGGACATCAGACAGCACACACTCTTCTAGTCGGCCTTGGCTTGACTCATCGTACATCGCAGAGTCACTAAGTGTTGTTGGCATTGCTGCACCCTCTCCTACCTTATCAAATTGTATAAGAGGCTCCGAATTTAGTTTTTCAACTTCATGTGTGTATGGAGTTACCGCAGGGGTTGATGAAACCATATTTGGCTCCACAGACTTTTCACAGACTTGGAGACCATTCAGGCAGTCCATCACCTTGCTAACAGAATCTCTAGACTCCGTCTGGGCTTCAGCAGACATAGTTTCCCGATGCATACTCATCTGCTGGAAGTGTTGACGAAATCGCAGGTCATAAGAGGCAACAGAAGGTAAGAAGGGGGACATTCTTCTGTAGTCGGTCGGCTGCATGGGCGCATGCGGGACCACATAACCAGGGTACTGCATATATTGATATGGAGGCATGTAAGGGCGTCCAAAAGGAAAAGCTTAGGGAACGAAAACAAAAGAAAGGTATCAGGTTGATGCAAAAACAATGAATCAGCAAATAAACAGAAAAACCAAGACAGTCCTTACCAGACCCTGGAAAGCCATATTGTCCAAATGGATCCATAGGCCACTGATACATGAAATAAGGTTGAGACGGTGGTTGAACGTAGAAAAACGGTCTGCTGTGGTTAACAGGGGGGTGAGGTTGCTCGACATCAGACTGTGAAGGATTAACTTCTAAAAGAACAAGAGGTTTGATTGTGTATCACACAGTCATACTTGGGAGTCTTGCTTTTGCAGATAAGATTGGACAGCCCAAACTAATGTTCATCAGCCATAACAGTTTCTGGCCAATGAGATAGGAAACCCATTTATTCAAACCCATGGAAGAATGTAGCCACCAAGGCGATGTCTGACCTTTTGAGATTTATGTACTTATATGACCCATGACAGAATGTTCAGATTGGTTTGAGATTAACAAATACAATTTATACTTGAGCAGAAGAGCATCCTAAAACAAGTTGAAACTAGAGGCAGATGGAATAAAACAGAAGTTCTCATCCTGCAAACCAAGAACTACACTGAGGCCACAGTGGCTGCAGATACACAAACCCAACAAATTATAAGGGTACACATGTAGTCTGATCAAAAAAAAAGTGTAAGGAACATTTTTTTGCCACAGGTCGATCCTCCAAATGCCAGCCAACCAACATCATGGACCCAAAACCTAAAGAAAAGGTCAACACCTTGTGAAAATTATGCCACAAAGATTTGAGACTGCCCAGGTTTTTGCCCAGTATTGGAATTATGTTTATAATAAAGCAGCCAGTGAGTGTTTGTACTTTGAACATGTAAAGAAACATAAAAGGTACAAAGTAAATAACCTGGAGGGTACCAACCAATAAGAGAAAGATGAGCATTTCTGTACATCTATTTTTTTTACACACACTATAATGACTGTTAAATACAGTCAGTCAAACTGGCTGACATTTCTGGACATGCTTAAAACATTTAAACATTTATGATACATACATGATACTAAATTATAGATTATAGTTCATAACAAACTTACCTTCCATTTTAGTGAAGGAACAGAAACCAAACAGGACACAAAACACCACAATACTGAAAAAGAACATGAGACACAGGTCAGCATGGCTTTGTTGGTTCTGTAATTAATACTGGTATAGTTGCACTGCATCCATATTTATAGTGTGGTTATGAAATAAAAAGAGTTTATTAGCAAACCTTTCATGTGAAGCGTGAAACACTAAGTGGAAATACAAGTGCACATTGCAAGAGCAACACAGCCCGTTCCCAAAACACACATTTATAACATTTCTGACCTTCATACAAGCTGCAGTGCAGGCCAGGACCGTCAGGTGTGTTTCATCAGAAAATCAACCAGCCTGATCCAACCAGCATGATCCAACCAGCATGATCCAACCAACACCTGATGGTGATTCCATCCAATGCGCAACTGCTTCATTAGTCCAACTTTATGTAGACCTGCTTGGTCTCAGGGTCTCAGATTTTATACCTGTAATGTGTGTCCTACCACATAGAAATATTCAACAATACCATGTCAGGTACATAGATTTCTGTATCGTACATAAATTTAAGATACAATAAAGCACTTTTATGTAAAAATCTACATAATAATGGTGCACAATATGAGGGTTTACTTATGAAGGGACCCACCAGTGACAAGTAAATGTTAGATTTAGTACATATAGCATTTATGTGCATATTATTATTATTACTTATTAATTTGAGGGTGACTTTGCTTGGGTTTTTAGGTACTCTGGTATCATCATACCTCCCAAAACATGCAAAAGGTGGATTGGCTTTTCTGAATTTACTCGAGGTGTAAGTGGGTGAGTGTGTGTTGTGTGTGTTGTGTGTGTTGTGTGTTTCAATAAAATTAAAACGAATTAAGCTATTAACACAATTAAAACGTGATCTGAGTAGTAGAATAAATCATAATTTGGTTATTTGGCATGACAAAACTAATAAAAGTTATTAAATATATGCATTTATGTCCTGTCGGTGTGTATGGTTTTCCTCAGGGTGCTTCGGTTTTCTCACTATTCTACATTTCCAACAGGACTAAATGAATAAAAAACTACTAAGCGAGTGAATGATTGAGTGAGAGGAATTATTTGGATATGTTTTATTTTATTTTATTTTAATTATTATTTATTTATGTTGGTGTCGTTTACTCTATGTCCACTAGGAGGCAGAAAAGAACTAATTAACGCTTTTTGATTTTTGACCTGGCAGGCTACCGTACTGTATATATAAGTAAATAAGCATAGATAATATAAAATATATATTTATTTAATTTACTACTAAATCATTTAAATACAATTTATTAATTATCATTCATATTTCTGTACAAGTGGATGAGTTTCAGAGTCTGCGTCTGGATTTATTAGCTATTTGACGAGCTTTCAAGGACCAACATCCAATCAGCGTACTGTATCATACAAGTTTAGCCAATCAGCTCGTAGGAGGCGGGACGTGTCAAAATACGGGTAGGGCTGTAAAACGTCAACAGCGGTGCAGGATTCACTTTCGGTTCTCTGTGTGATGAAGCAGGAAACGAATTTATTTGTTATAAATGTTTAAAAATATCGAATAAACACCGAATTTAATCTGGAAATATGTTATAAAGATCAGTGTTACACTAATGTGAGGCAGGAGAGACGGAATCTCTGAGCTTTACTGATACAGAAGGTAAATAATTGCACTGTTTTGATTGTGAGCTGGAAGGACTTTTATTTCCTCATTAGTGACTCTGTAAATAACAACAGTTTTACTCTTAAAAACTCATTAAACGTTGTAGTTTTGTGCTTTTTGCTCTATTTGTGCATTTATTTCTGAAGAAGTGTCTTTAATTTGTCTTTAGTGTTTTAGAAAATGTTGTTGATGTTTCATATTTTTAGGCCCACAATTACCTACAACAAACCAGCACATTCAAACTTTACAGATTGTAACATGAACATAAAATATATTGTATAAATTAGGGAATATAACACACAACAGAGCTGGGTCCAAAATATACATACAGCAGTTGAGTTAATCAGTTTTGTGTAGAAGGTTCTGTGGTGTCAAAAGCTCAACTTGCAGCATACTGTAAATAAAGAAATCAAACTTAACACCAGAAGTAGCAGAAAATGTATATATTTATTGAGGATCCATAATAAATCTGAGTCACTTCCAGCCACCTACTCATCCTAGATGACCAGCTTTTCTTACAATAATGTATTTATCCCATAAGGGTGGTCAGCTGTATCAACATGTGACATGGGGTCTATTTCTTTAATATTTCATCTAGAGACATACAGGCTTCATTCCCATAATCTTATTTTCTCCTTGAACCTCCCCAACATCTGGGTTTCCATCACCCCGAGTTGACATACCACAAGAAGATCTATAGGCCTAGCTGTGAGCACTGTTTTCTTCTCACGCATATCCCATATATAAAACACACACACAGATTATGACCAGAGAAAAACACATCTGACAAACATATTGGTTAATTTACCAGATAGGCTATCGTTCCAAAATTATGCACTAGTATTGATTAACTCTTTAACTGAGAAGTCTCTTTAGTTCTATAATGTTCTTTAACACTTGTGGTTTGTAGAGGTGTTGGGTTAAAAATACCATGGTGTGAATATATCAGTGCATCTATAAAAGTTAAAACATCAACAAAGAAAGGCTGTAATTGTTTATTTTTCATGTTTGACCAGATTCTTATATTAAAACAAAGAATTATGACATTTCTGAATGTAATACAGTCTAATAATAATAATGAGATTTGTGTTTCTCAGTTTGTATTTTCCACGGTTGAGATACTGGACTATTGATTGGAAGGTTTAAGCTTCATCATCGGGTCTCTGAGCAAGGCCCTTAACCCTTAACTGTAAGTTGTTTTGGTTTACATCTAATAAACACCCCAAAAGTGAGCTAAACATACTCAGTCTGTAATCATTTACAGTATGACTGACTATCTAATTCAGGTCATTTTGGGTGCTTCTATCTGCAGGTGATGGCGTTATCTGAGCAGTTACAGGAAGCGAAGAGCCGAGCCGAGGCGTTTTTATCCTCGAACGGCTCACAGCAGGAGATCCGGAATGGTGTATCTGCTGTAGCCGACGTCGCGCTGCCTCCGTCGTCTAAGTACTCTCACATCGCTGCGGAGGCCATGCTGATTGACAACGGCGTCGGAAGCAATAGGAAAGAGGTTCGAGTGCCAAAGCTACTGTATATACAGCGAGTGGGTGGAGGGGTTTGATTCATGATGGTTTGATTGTTTTGTGGATCATCTGTATCTGGATCATGTCAGTCTACACTGTAACAAGCTGCAAACAAAATAAAACTTGAGTCTTTGTGACGGCTAGTGTTCCATAAACAGGATCAGGACAGGCGTCAGTCTCCGCCAGTCAGGTCATTCAGATAACACGATGGTTTGATGTTAATCGTGTCACGTTTTGTTTTCTTCTCCTTTCAGACTCTTGAGTCACTGCAGAAACTGTCCACAGCGCTGAACATCTTAGAGAAGTACGGCTCCAACCTGACCAACCCCAACAGACCCAAGTACTGGCGCACTGTGAAGTACAACAACCCGGTGTTCAGAGCCACAGTGGATGCCATTCATGTGAGTAAATAATCAAACCCATTTATTACTTACTCGAAACAGTGTGCAATTTACTGGACTGTATTTGTACCATTCAGTTTGCTCAACATATTTGCACATGTATTGATGTAAACGTTCGACTATGTGTCATGTTTAACCTCACTGGTTTTATCCAGGGTGGACGAGACGTCCTGTGTCTGTACGGTTACACCAGTCAGCAGCCCGACGGCCTGAGCTTCCCCGATGACGCTCTGCAGCCGGACGTGGCCAAAGTGGCGGCGGTGACCCTGGAGGTGATGAGTCTGCGCGTGGAGCTGGAAATGCTCATCAAGGTCAGATCTGAGACGCCGCTGCTATTTTGACTTCACTGTTATAACGCACGGTCTGACATGATGTTGTGGTTAATACAGGGCGCTTACCCTCACCCCGAATTCTTCGAGAGGATCATCCCCGCCCTCGCTAAACAGGTATTTGTCTGGCTTTTACTGCATTGTGTCTTTATTAAAGTCTCATTACATTAATTTTTTACTATTTACATCATGCTGATGTGCTTTTGTTGTTTTCTTACTCAATAACTCTATACATCCTTTGTTAGACAAAAACTAGAGGCTGTCAGAACTTGGATATGACTAAGAATGCTCTCTGTAGAGGGAATGTTGTGGGCAGCTTCACTTTTAGGCACCTAGAAAGCGACGTACAACTATGACTGAACACAATTTGACCAATTGAGGGTTAATGGCTTTGTTCAGGGGTCCAACAATGACAGCTTGGAGCTTGTGGGGCTTAAACTGGCAACCTTCTTATTACTAATCCAGGCCCCTAACCTACCACTGCCCAGATCATTCCTGACTCTTTTTTTGTCTGGGTTGTGGATACTGAAACACAGTCCCTCACACATTTCATCATTTAAATGCTTGTTTATAGACATTTTTGTTAAATTAGGCTATCTTAATATTATTATTAGGTATATCATTATTACTTTTAAATATATTCACCCTTGTATATGGTATTTCATTTCATTTTCATCAACCGCTTTACCACGGTTATGGTCATGGGGGTCCGGTTCCACCCGAAATGCTGGACGGGAGGCAGAAATACCCTTTAGAGAGCGCAATCCATCACAGATCTTCGACCATCCGTCCCTCAGACACGGCACATTGTGTCTGTTTAGTCGCCCGGCCACCGATAACACTAAGTGGTATGCTTGCGTAATAGATCGCTGCGCCACTTGAGCGTCCCTGCATGTAGAATGCGAATAAAAATGGAATGATCTGGGGCGCTTGAGTGACATAGTGTGTGTGGTACATTATGTATCGTGCAAGAGTCTAAACTGAACAAAAAGTAACTGTGTATTAATCTGACAGGCCGATGAAGACGAAGATAACGAAGTCAGCATAGATGCAATAGCCACGTCACCATCCAGTGACCGACCCTGGGAACGGCCTTCTCTACCCACTCTGTCTCCCTCCCAGCCTAAAGGACTCCTGTCCCTCTCGTCCACCCCCGCACCGTCCAGCCAAGCAGGTCAGTTCCTCGGCTCGCACGGGCTTCCTGTTTTCTGTATCTGTAACCACTGACGGTCCGTCTGGTCTATCGCAGCCGCCGCCCCAGAGAACTGCAGCATATGCGGCTTGTTCCCTGTAGCTGCTCACTGCACCACGTGTACCCAGCGGCTGTGTGAGGAGTGCGACCGACTCTACCACTCGCACCCGGAGCGCGGCACGCACACCAGGACCTCGGTGGGCCCCCCTAGACCCTCAAAAAGGTAGGCTTTCATAAAAATCGTGGCAGTCTGGTTCAGGGGGCATTCGTGTATTTGGTTTGTTTTGTATTTGTGCTTGTTAAAATTTGTTGATTTAATTATTATTGGTTCCCAGGGTTCGAAAAATGTATTATTTATTAATTATTGATTTATTATTCCTCTGCGCACTTCGTCACCCCCCTGTACCCCATTTTATCAATAACAACAGACCTCCATAGGACCCCAACTGACTGGATTTGGGTCGTTTCCCAGCACAGCATCAAACTAACTAACACGTTAGGCCTCTTTATTAGGAACACATACCTCATTAGCGCTTGCTGTTTCCTTTTATTATCTTTTTATAGTGGACACTTTCTGATCACAGGATGCTGGTGGCTAGGTATTTTACTCCCAATCTGGTCATATCCAATTCCCCAGTTGGATCTTCTCTACTGTGAGCGAGGAGGGCCGTACCTGATACATGCCCCCACTCTAATATGAGGCGTGTTTACACTGACCAGCCAGCAGGGGCTGTGATTGCAGCAGTAATGAGGAATGCCTTCGCCCCGCCCAGCTTCAGACACGACCAGTCATGTCTGTGTAGGCGCCTGACGGGCCGGTAGCAAAGCTGAGATTCAAACCTTCCAGATTTGAGTAGTTCTGATCAACTGAGACCCGTTTAAAATGCCAAGCACACTTCTGAATCTGAGTTTCTGACCATTTCGTCTCTGTTACGCCACTGTGTACCCACTTTTCGTCTTTGTTCTGGTGTCCTGCAGGTCTTCGCTGGCCACTTGGCAGTGCTCATACTGCACTACAGTGAACACGATGCAGGAGGTGCTGTGTAACACCTGCGAACGTCCTCGTCTGGCCGCCGCCGCTCCCTCGTCTTTACAGCCGGAGCCGTCACAGCCCTCGACCGTAACAGGCAAGTCAGACAGACACTGCATGCAGCGTATAAACACGACTGGGTGATAGCTAGATTATATCTATTGCAAAATAGGTGAGGCGCATGGGCCAGCCACTATCAGACAGTGGATGTGGCAGTGCTACCTTAATGGGTGAGGTACTGGAAGGACGCTGGTTCCAGCACCACCACAGCCAGGTTGCCACTGCTGGTCCCCTGATCGAGTTCACAATTCAATCACAATTGTAAGTTGCTTTATATCGAAGTGTCTCCTGTGTGATGTGACCGGGCGTCGAGGTCCAGTTTTATATACGTGAGGCTTTTATTTTTGTCTGATGGTCCGGGTTGCCCCTGACGTGCCGTGGTTATTCCTCTTCTTCCCTCAGAGTGGCAGTGTAGGAGCTGCACCGTGGTGAACGCCGCCAGCAGCATTCTGTGTGAGGTCTGTGAGCGTCCTCGCCTGGCCACCCGCCCTCCTGCGACTCCTTCACGGCCCTCGCCGCCCGCCGCGGTGCCTTGCGACAGCGGTCAGGTATTAACCGGTCTTATCAGATCAGGGCTGCATTGAATCTTTGGTGGAAGGACCTGTAGTGCCATTAAGCGCATCATTCTAACTGCCACAAATGCCTTTTTCTCTTCATGTCTTTCAGTGGATTTGCCAGGTTTGTACATACGCCAATCAAACGGCGTCCTCCAGCTGTGAAATGTGCGAGATGGCGAGAGCAGACTCGACGCTTTCGCCTTCCAAACCCCTTCCACCCTCCCCAAATAAGGATTTAACGCCGGCGACTCCGCTTACTGAGGACCCAGAAGTGAAGAGGCAGAGAGTAATGAAGGAGGAAGGGCTCAAACTCATCAAGCTGATCCGAGTACGAGATCCGTTCTTTTCTTTCTTATCTTCTGTCCTCTTTGCATCACATCAGTATTTATACGTTCTCTAAATCTTGCTCAGGAGGGTGAAGCGAAGGGTGTGAGCCCGGAGGAGGTGTACACCGGCCTGCGCGTTTCGGGAGGCCTGAGCGGCACTCCCTGCGACTGGCTGAAGACCGAGCTGCCGCACAGGCTGGACGAGATCTGCGCCATGGCCGCCTCGTTTCAGCACGAGCCCAGACCGCTTCGAACCCCGGCGACCGGAGAGGAAGGCGGCGTTCGGGGCCAGAAGAGCACCGTTCCGATTTCCAGAGCCGAGGCGAAGCAGGCCTGGCTGGCGGCAGGGGGCGACAGTGAGAAAGCTGCCAGACAGGCACTTAGGAACCGGAAGGCAAGGGTGAGTTTCAGCACGAACGACCCCAGTAATAAAATGTTTAGGGTCTAGATACAAAAGTATGAAATTGACGCCTGAAAGCTTTGAGATTTTGGAGTGTGCCTGTGTGAAAACTCTTGAGGTCAGGGTTCTGTTCAGGCCACTGGACTTCCCCAAACTGTTTACACAAAGTTAGAAGCATATGATTTACAAAGGGTGTCCAGATACTAGTTTAGACTTCAGCTAGGATAAAAGTTTGGATAAACCTGTGTGGGATTTTGGTTTACAGGTGGGTGGAGAGTCAGATTTGCAGGCCAAAATAAAGATTAATTCTAACGTACCATTACCCACCCATCCAAAAATCCATTTTGGACCCATTCGTGACTCAACTGATCCTTAAATCCTAAACCTAATGCTTCCCAAATCATCATTAATACTCGATAAGTCTCTGTTCTAAATATAAAAGAATAAATAACGTATAATATTTGTTGTTTATCGTTCTGTGTGTTGTAGTTGAAGGAGTTAGCCTCTCTGGGCTTTACTGACTCGGCTGCCTGCGAGGAGGCGTTGCGGCAAAGCGGAGGCGAGGTGAGGGGTGCGCTGGTGCTGCTGCAGCGCCCCCTGCTGGAACCTTTTCATAAGCGCATGTGGAGCGACGAGCCCGAGCCTGCCATCGACATCAACGACCCGGATAAACAGGTACAGAAACACGGTGCTGAAGCTGTTAAAGTTCTGTCTGAGCGTAATATTGGAGTTTTGCTGGAACTTGCTTTCATTCAGCGTCAGTGATGATTAAATTATTAATTAATTCCTTTCAAGTTTGATCCGTGATATCTGACCTGTCCTTTATCTTCTCCCCCCCTGCTCTGTGACGTAGCATGTGTGTCGCAGGCTGCTTGCCATGTACAATCTGCCCAGCTGGGGGCGCTGTGAACTGGCTATGTCTCTCCTCCGCGACCCCGGCGCCCCTTACACCCTGGAGGACGTGGTGCAGGCCGTTCGAGAGTCACATGATCGCGAATTCATCCGCCGGGTGCTCACCAAAGAGTGTCCTGTTTGCCTGTCCTTATTCCCACACAACAAGGTACGCGCACACACACACACACACACACACACACACACACGTAAAACAAGAGCTTTTGTCTTTATAGCCTACATGTAGTCCATCAACCAAGACTGTGTTTGATGTCTGAAGTGTTTAGGGAGATTTTAGGCCAGAAAATGTGTGTGTATCATGCCAGAACTTGCCAGAAGTGGACCAGTGACATCACTGTGTCCATGTCAAGCAGAGTAAGGAGTCACAGGATTCTGTTTTTGCCTCTGTGACCTTTCCGATGTTTTTAGCATGATTTAGGAAAATCGTGACCTAGGAAAACATATCGACGTTAGTCTTGTTGCTCCAGAACAAATCCGAAGGTCCTGGTTGTTCGACTGCGCCTTCTCTTCCTCACTCTTCATCTTCTGTTGTCTCCCGCGGCGCAGATGCAGTCTCTGACCTCGTGTCAGTGCTCCGTGTGCTGCGAATGCTTCAAGCAGCACTTCACCATCGCCGTGAGGGACAAGCACATCAGAGACATGGTCTGTCCCGCGTGTTCCGAACCCGACATCAATGACCCCGAAGATCTCAACAGCTATTTCTCTACTTTGGACATCCAGGTACTAAAACGTCACCCTTCTCTATCACGTTTTTATTATTAGCTGTTAAGATCTTTTGGAAGGAGGGTGGGGGGGTTGGATTCCTACATTTCGCCCAGTGTTTCCTGTAGGAACCGAACCCACTGTGTCAGCAGTTGTTAATGAAATATTTATGATGATGATGATTATTATTATTATTATTATTGAATGACTCAATTCATCTGTCTGATTATTCTGTCTATCACCTCTCTAGGAGACGATTCAGTTGCTAATATAACATTACACGCTCCCCGTACTTACAATATTGTAACTGAAATATTGTTTTCTTGTTTGTTTGTTTGTTTGCTTATCCTCACCCAGTTGAGAGATTGTCTGGAGCAGGAGGTCTACGATCTCTTCCACAAGAAGCTGACCGAGCAGGCTCTCATCAAAGATCCCAAATTCCGCTGGTGCTGCCACGTGAGTCACTCCGTCCGCGGATGGATGAATCAATTTCACAAACGTGAATCATTTAGCGCCGTTTATTAATGTTTATTTAGTCCAGTAACAGGGCACGATAGTGAAAGAGCACTGAGAGTTGACCACTTTGGTTGTGGGATGGAATTGTGCACGTCTTTGGCGCGCAGGAATTAAAACTCCACATAACACTAGACGTTCCAGACGGTCCCGAACCAACCCAGTGCTTTACCGGCATCAGTTAGACGTCTGAACTTCAGAGCAGTTGTGGATGGGGTGACCTTCAGAGTGCTGAGTCCAGAGAACTGTAGAGCTCATTTCCTCTCACAAATTTACTTGTGTGTGTTTGTGTGCGTGTGTGTGTGTGTGTGTGCGTGTGTGTGTGTGGGTGTTTCTGTCTTTGTTCTCATTGCAGTGCTCAAATGGTTTCATCTACGATGGTGATCAGCTTAAACTGACCTGTCCGCAGTGCAGGAAGAGCTTCTGTTCCCAGTGCAAGAAACCTGTGAGTATTGCTGAGGATTGAAGTGTAAGAATACTCAGTATTCAGATCCCTCGACTTTTTATGCACGTTTTTATGATTTTGACCACATGTAATCCCCCAGAATGACAAATTAAAAACATTATGAATCAAAAAATTCTTTTTTTTCTTTACTAAATTACTCGTACCCATTGTTGCTGCACTCTATTCGTGGTCAGGTGCATCCTGTTTGCTTTAACTGGTGTCCAAAACTCATTAAAACATAATTGAATCACCTGTTGCGTGTTGAATTCAACCTTATTGAATATCTGTGAAGAGACCTGCACATGAAAAATGGGCTAAAGTGCCTAAATCCAGTAGAACACGCAGCTGTGAACGTGTTCCACCAGGAACCACTGGACGCCTGTTCATCACAGCGCTTCGACAAGTCTGTGTAGACCTTAGACCTGCCAATAGCACCGCTGGGATTTGAACCCAGGTCTCAGCGGTGGTAGACTAGCAGACACACGGCGACGTGAATCGTGTTTATTGTTCTACTCTCGCTCTGTAGTGGGAGGCTCAGCACACCGGGCTCTCGTGTGAGCAGTTCCAGCTGTGGAAGAGGGAGAATGATCCGGAGTATCAGCGCCAGGGATTGGCCGGGTACTTACGTGACAACGGGATCAGTAAGTCTTTGTATGTGTGGAGTTTTAGAGGTGGTGGGTGGCAGCAGGGCTGCAAATTGGATGGCAAATATACAAATAAATACAATTATATATTTATTAATGTACTTTCTGACATTCCTATGTTAGAAACAGGCGTGTGGCACCAATCCTTCATTCTTTATCAAATGCATTGGGGGTCACTGTAGGTTAAAATTAAATAGACGCCGCCTCTGAGTTTTTAAAAATAGTGACGTTAGAGCTACAAACCCCAACAGCGGAATAAAAATTCAGGCTGTCTGTCTGTCTGTCTGTCTCTCAGCGTGTCCTCACTGCCGGTTCCAGTACGCCCTGGCTCGCGGAGGCTGTATGCACTTCAGCTGTTCTCACTGTCGTTATCAGTTCTGCAGCGGCTGTAACAACCCCTTCCACACGGTCAGTTCCTCACCCCTACGCTTGACCTTCACTTCCCCTCTCCTCGATTTCCACTCTCTCTTTCTCTCTCTCTCTTTCTCTGGTGCACAAACTTTCAAAAATCTATTTGTGGGCACTTGAGTGGCACACACTATTCTGCAGTGGCCCACTATTGTACCAGGCTAGAGACTCTCTGTAGGAATGTGTAGTGGCACGGTGGCACAGTGGGTTTCCTCCTGGTGCTCCGGTTTCCTCCCACAAGCCTAAAAACGTGCAGTCAGGTCAACTGGAGCTACTAAAAATTGCCATGCTTGTATGTGTGTGTGTTTGCCCTGTGATGGACTGGCGACCTGTCCAAGGTGTTTCCAGACCTACTGCTACCCTGATCAGGATAAAGGGAAGGGGGGGGAGCAGCAGTAAATTATGCTTGCCCGCTTCTGCTGGGATCCAGGGTTGGGATCCCGAGCTGCGCTATCGGCCGGCCGGTCAGGCTGTATGGCCGAGGCTTGTCCGGGGTGTATTTCTGCATTTCTCCTCTGTATTGCTACCCTAATCAATACAAAATGGTGCTAAAACATGAAAATAAAATGAAATTAATAGTTTTTTGTAGATTTTTTATAATTATTGATGTTCCTCCATCATTATCTCCTCCGTCTGTCTGTTACAGAAGTGCACCCAGTGCACTATGGGTGGTCTTCATGCCCATCACCCTCGAGACTGTCTTTTCTACCTGAGAGACTGGGAGCCCGCCAGACTTCAGGCCTTACTGCAGGTTTGTACTGCACACACACACACACACACACACACACACACACACACACACACACACACTGTGCTCTTACAGGACTGAGTGTGTGAGGTTTATTCTTGCCTCGTTTGTCTCTTTTCAGAGTAACGGCGTGGCCTTTAACACGGACGTTCCTCAGGGAACACAAGCAGGTCTGTTCTCATTAACTGGATGAATGTTTAGTTTTTTTCGTTAGTGTCTCAGTGTTTTGTCCAGCTCTGTTTCTGAGCTTTAAAAGAATCAGAAATCAGAAACGTAAACAGCTTTTATTTCTTTCAGTGGATCAAATCCTGTTTGCCATCACACTTGCAACATCCATCCACTCACAGCTGCTTCTTTTCACCAAGCGGCAGCGGATTCCTACCCATTTCAAGTAGTGAGAAACGCGCTATGCCCAATTCGGCATTTTCCTCCCGATTTTGTGCAGCCAATCCGCTGCTGGGGGCCCCGACGGTGCACCTGACACACACTCCCTCAGACATGTGCGCAGTCCACCAATCCCTTCCTATTCACCCGTACTTCGGTGGATTTGCGTACGGAGAGCCACGCCCCGATCTCTGCACTCCTCCACTCTCTGTTCTTACACACCAAGGTGTTGATAACCCCACCAAGCATACTGGAGGCCAATTGTGCCCGCTAGAGGGCGCCCAGTCTACCGGTAGCAGAACCCGGGAGCTCAGAATCTCGGCGCTGGTGTGCTAGCAGACCTTCTCTTTTAAGCACGGTCAGCTCTCTCGGTAGAGTGCCCAACCAGACTTGTGGTCCCACCTAGATTGGAACCTGGGTCTCCAAGGTCACACCCCTGAGATGCTCTAGAAGCATAGTAAACAGACCTTCCTGCGTGCTGAATTAGTTTCTCCGGTCGGTTGGTTGCAGGAGTCGGGGTTCCTCACTGTGGTCTGTTGAGTACTTTTGATTGCAATGGAAGCACCTAGCTAGTGCGACAACCCTTGGTTGGAACACACACGGCGTAGTTCTCATTCAGAACGATACGGTTCAACCGAACCTCCCGGGTCTGAGGACGCGTGTCTATTTCCAGCCCTGTATTAGCCGCGGACCTCAATTACTTTTCCCGTAATGAACGTCTATATGAGCACGTAACGGAACCCTGTGCAATTACTCCCGCTCTCTCGAACCTGGAGCCCGTGCACAAAAATAAACCTGCAGAAACAAACGCACACCTACAGATTCACGAGCTTCTGTTCACACTTCATCCCACTTCTCAGCTCGAAGTTTTAATAGTTCTTCCAGTCTGCTTGCGTACGTGAATCGAGCCTGTTTGTCTTTCTCTGTGTGTGTGTGTGTGTGTTAGGTGTGTGTGGTGTGATCGAGCAGAAGGATGAAGGTGCTCGTCCCATGGATTCTGCATGTGGAGCTCAGACCCAGCCGGGTCAGGCAGGACTTTGCGAGTGAGTGGCATCATCTTCGTGCCCCGTGTTATTTGTCCTGTCTTTGTTGCTGTTGGGACCTGGAGGATGCATTCAGGTCAAAAGTCACTTTCTGTGCCAGGAACCCTTGACCTTTACGCCCATTCCTGCAGGTATCGATTAGTAAAGGTGTAAATGGATAGGAGTGGATTGCTAGTGGGATCTGTGTGTGTTCCAAACCACCTATTAGTGTACCATAGCTCAGAAGTACTTTGTAGTGTAACTAGGTAGTGGAATACTAGTTAGGGTAGCAGTAGGCAATTTGGGACGGAGCTTGTGGTTTGAAAACGGATGCCAAAGGTGCCACCCTGAAACAGTGGGTGCGAAGAAAACACTCACACCCTGCGGCAACTTAGAAATCAATTCACCTTCTGCGTGTTTTGGGAGGTGGGAGGAAACCGGACTACCCGGAGGAAACTAACATAGACACGGGAAGAACATGCAAAGGTGAGATTCAAACCCAGGTCTACCAGCTAAGCTGCTGTGCCGCTCTTCAGTATAGTGTAAGCTCAGGTCAGTGATAGTTCATCGTTAGTAATCATCGCCAAGTTGGCACTGGTGGGCCCCTGGGCAAGGCCCTTATGCCATAATCACTTGCACTATGTTGTATTCTGGCTAAACTCATGCCCTCTTGTTGTAGAAAACATTACCGTGAGTACCTGGTGAGTCTCATCAACGGGCACTCTCTCGACCCGGCCCCCCTTTACGATCACAAAGAGTTAGATCTGGCCTGCAAGAGGTACCAAGTGCAGCTGGTCCAGATGGAGGACGAGGACCCCAGGGCGTACCACGCCCGACTACTGAAGGTGATTTCATACTAATCTACTGTAATCACCCTTAGGAGGCTCTGGTTTTGGGCTGTAAATGACTCCTAACTTTTGTTTCTTTTGGCAGAAACTGATGGACGACGTTCCTCTGGGCGACAAGGTCCCTCGCAAGAAGTAAAAAAGGGTTTTACCTTTGCCCCTACTCATTACGCTGAGGCTGTCGAGGCCTCGGTGCATGTTTTACCTGAGTTTTAGATGCACACAGTGTGATTTTATTCTCGTTTAATTATTCAAGGTTTTAGACAATCGTTTTACGCACTTTAGCTTCAAAGTTCTTGGTGAATGTGGAATTCATCAGTATTTGACGGGTTCTCGGGTTTATCTGAAGGGATTATTTTGATTGGCACTGGTGCTTGTTGTGCTGTTTAGCTTTTTTTAGTGATACTTCTACCAAAAGTAAGCTCAATGCTGCTGCCTGGGTTAAGACTCGACTGGTTTACATATGCTCCCTCTGGCCACTGTACCACTCGGGCTTCAGTTACTGGTACATTTCCATTTCCAGCTTCCTTTTAATGCAAGTCCAAATAACGATCGGTGCTCTAAACATCCTGACTGACTCGTAATATCGGGATCAGTTCTCTTCCCTGGGAAACCTGTCATAATCCTCACACACTTAATCATTGTGTTATACACAAAAGTATTGGGACGCCCCTTTTAATTTTTGAGTTTATGTGCTTCAGTCACAAGAATTGCTAACAAGTGTAATAAATTAATCATGTGCCTCCAACTTTGCACCAGCAGTATAGGGAAGGCCCTCCATAACCCCTACCAGCATAAAGTGGTGGTAAAGTATTAAAATGACATAGAATTACAGTTATGGCATTTAGCAGACGCGGCCACTAGGCTACAGCTGCCCTCAAATGAATGAATTACTGGAAAAAGCCAAGAAGACTCAAATGTATAACATTTAAGCTCTATTATAAGTCTATATACAGTACAGATAATTATATACACTTATTATGTATATGCATAATTATATATATATATATATGATTATATATATCAAGAACATGTAATGTAAGACTAATCATGTGACTCTTTTCTGATCCGTTCTGTAATGGCAGTAGATTAAAACCTTAAACCTGCCCTGCTTTGAGGTTCTCAATGGCTGTGTCTGAAATAGCCAAATACATACTGTATACTGTATACTGCATACTGTATAATTTAATGTCAAGTATGAGACAAAACAAACCATACTACAGGTCACTACAGGTCACACAAACATATGAAGGTTCCTCCCACAATTGGAATGTCGAAACTGGCTACTGGTCATATACTGGAAATTTTGCCCATAGTAATACTTTATCCGTGCATCTTTCCCATACTGGAAAGAATCATTTTAGGCGCATACTGTATACTGCATACTGATTTGGGGCCTCATCAGTACCTGAGTAGTATGTAGTGTATATGTAGGCTATATTTAAACACAGCCGTCTGGAACCAGTGTCATATGAAGACCAGTTAATAAACAGGTTGAGAATTGTGGCTCCAGTTCTGATGTAGGACTGATCCTGTCATTTTTAGCTTTGGTTGAATGATATCAGTGAATTTTTTTAATGTGCATAATGAATAAAAGCTGTTTCTCAAATCCTGAAAAATAAAACTGAAGCTGCAAATGCTCAGACTCTTATATGAAACGTGAACGACAAAACGAACGTGGGATATACACTATACCGACAAAAGTATTGCAACACCTTTTCTGTGTTTTAAATATTCATGGATTCAATAAATCAAGTATAAAAAGGAAATTATGTGCAATTTTCTCCCCTAATTTAGTCGTATCCAATTACCCTGATTGCATTGCGCTTCACCTCCACCGATACAACCCTCCAGTGCTGACTGAGGAGCTTTGCAACTGACACACGCCCCCTCCAACACGTGTGCAGTACCGACTGCCTCTTTTCACCTGCACGGGGCGAGTTCATATGCGGATCAGCCTTGTGCACGGAGAGCCACACCCTGATCAGCATTATTCCCCAACCCAGAGGAATCCTGGTCCGGCTTACCATCCCTGTGAACAACAGCCAATCGTTGTTCATGTGGCCGCCCAGCCCAGCCGGATGGCAGAGCTGAGATTCAATACGATGTATTCGAGATCCCAGCTCTAGTGTGCTAGCGCATTTTATTGCTGGCAGACACTTTTAATCAAAGCGACTTACAGTTGGGACGGTATACAATCTAAGCAATTGAGGGTTATGGGCCTTGCTTAAGGGCCCAACAGTGGTGACCTGGCAGAGGTGGGGCTTGAACCAGCAACCTTCTGATTTCTAGTCCAGTACCAGTGCTGTAAAAAAAAACCTTCGTCTTAAATTTGCTTAAGAATTGAGAAGTAAAAAGCACTTTCTGTTTAGTGTGCACTGATGCGAGATACGCCAAGGCCCCGTGGCCACGGAAAAGCTAATTAGGGCGCTATTTTTAAGCCGCTTTTACGCAACGTTTTGACATTTATGATTGCATAAGTGTGGAATCGATATCCCGAACTATAAATGCTATCGAGAGTGGAATAATGGGAAAGTGGCATTCAGGAGGCTGAAGGTTACTTACAGAATGTGATGATGTGCTAACACTTTTAATGGCTTTTCATTGCTTCTGAATTGCTTTTTCATTTGAAGGCCACACGCTGAACAATAACACCAAGGGTTTATATCTGTTTCAGTCCAGTTAAAATAAAAACAGTGAGTGTGGTGTTTAGCCTGAAGCAGTTCGCTTCACATTTACATTAATGGCATTTAGTGGACGCTCTTATCCAGAGTGACTTACAGAAGAGCTTCAACACTGAACATTTCTTTACTGTAGTTCAAGTGGACAGCAGTCCAGGGATACACCGATCAGCCATAACATTAAAACCATATAGAAGCACTTTGTAGTTCTACAATTACTGACTGTAGTCCATCTGTTTCTCTACATGCTTTGTTACCCCCTTTCATGCTGTTCTTCAATGGTCAGGACCCCCACAGAGCAGGTATTATTTAGGTGGTGGATGATTCTCAGCACTGCAGTGACACTGACATGGTGGTGGTGTGTTAGTGTGTGTTGTGCTGGTATGAGTGGATCAGACACAGCAGCGCTGCTGGAGTTTTTAAACACCTCACTGTCACTGCTGGACTGAGAATAGTCCACCAACCAAAAATATCCAGCCAACAGCGCCCCGTGGGCAGCGTCCTGTGACCACTGATGAAGGTCTAGAAGATCGCAGCAATAGATGAGCGATCGTCTCTGGCTTTACATCTACAAGGTGGACCAGCTAGGTAGGAGCGTCTAATAGAGTGGACAGTGAGTGGACACGGTATTTACAAACTCCAGCAGCGCTGCTGTGTCTGATCCACTCATACCAGCACAACACACACTAACACACCAGCACCATGTCAGTGTCACTGCAGTGCTGAGAATGATCCACCACCTAAATAATACCTGCTCTGTGGGGGTCCTGACCATTGAAGAACAGCATGAAAGGGGGTAACAAAGCATGCAGAGGCTCTGTGCAGGCCCCTAAAGTTCGAGCCATGTGTACATTGCACCTAGTGTTTCTGGGCTTTACCAGGCTCACAGCGACCCTGATCAGGATGAAGCGGTTAGTAATATGAATGAATGAAAGCATTGAGATGAAGCGAGGAGTTTGATGGATTAGAATTGTATCTGTAATATCACACAGTGCATCCCACACTGACAGATCGGACATGTTCACGAGGCTTCATGTTCCGCCCCGAGACCCCCTGAGGAAGATCCACACGGGCATTTTCCCCCTGACGGGCGTGATGTATGTTGTCATGGTTTAACCAGGCTGGCACTATTTTATCTTTCCTCTCTGTGGTGAGGAGAACAGGGTGCTGGACCGGTTTCTGGCTCCGACCCGCGGCGTGAGAATTTCTCACGGTATCCATCACACCGAGCCTCACTGGAGACTTGCACCGAGCCCGATTTATGCCAGTGTGTTGCTGAGCAACCGCTCTGCAGCTTCAGATCCTGGCTGGAGGTGTGTCGATATATCAGTGGTTTACAATACATTAAGAACAAACGATTCTTTATACGTCTGGTTTGCTGCTGATGTCATTTGAATACAAATTAAATACAATTTATAAGGTATCACGAGGTTTGATTGGTTGGCGCTCAGGTGGCACAGAAGTCTAGTCTTGGCAGTGCTACCAACCTGGCCGGACATTCAACTGCCACAATTGCATCTTGTCTGAAAAAAGAGGGAAGATCAGAAGGGTTTGGATTCCATATTTTTTAGGAAATGCCACAGAAGATACCAGACTTGGCACAGTTTTACACCAAATGCCCTTCCTGATGCCAGCCTCATATTTATTCGGGCTTGGGATTGGCACAGAGAGCGCACTGACAAGTTACCTTCCCAATACCTAGGATCTTTGGCCAGCCCCGCCCAGATTTTGAGAAAGGGGCTTCTGATGTGCCTTCCAGCATTCAAGGCCATCTAGTGTAAAGCTTGCTCGACTGTGGACAGATTGGCAGAATGATTAATTCGTTCATTGTCTGTTTACCGCTTTATCCTGGTCAGGGTCACAGTGGGTAGGATTCATTGGGCGAAAGCTTGGAAACCGCCATCACAAAGCACACACACACACACACATGCACACATGCACACACACTCCACTTTCTTGTACCTAGTATCAATTGGCCTTTCGGCCAGTACTGACTTACAGGGCCTTGCTCAAGAACCCGACAGCAGCAACCTGGCAGTGGTGGAGCTTGAACCAGTTACCTTCTGATTACTAGTCTAGTACCTTAACCGCTAGGCTACAACTACAACTATTTGAAGCTTCTCAAAGCACATAAGATCATTGGACCAGATTTCCTCAGCATTAGGTGACAATTTAGTTTTTTTCCCAACCTTGGCAAGAGACTAGTGTTCCATGTGCTTTTTTAAGGATGCTCCAACTCCATCAATAATGGATCATAATCCCTTAGAACCAAATAAGAAATACGGAGGCCGCGCAGCCAACACAAATGACGCCACATAATTACCTACAGCAACAATAAATGTATAAATATTTCGTCAAGGGTTTGACTGTGTTCCAGTCAGTCACAGATAAGGAACAGTTCCGGAAAAAATTTAAAATCCCCATCTCGGAGCGCATGTAAACTGGTGTCTCACGTCCGCCGCTGTAGGATCCATCACCCTGTCACGTGTGAGGAAATGATCGATGGCGCTCCATGTCGAGGCCACCGAGTCCAAAATCGAATTATGATTTCTGTTCCTGTCGGTCTGTCACCGGGTTCCGCTGGTCTGACGCCCGTTGGCATGGAAACCTTCTGGAGGAGCCGAGACCTTCGGGTACGCTCGAGTGTGTGTTCTGTCACGCTGAAGAATGAGCCGCGAGCGCCGAGGTCAGGTCCGGCGTGGCCGCTGGTCAGCGCGCCAGAGGCGAGATGCTAAGCACTTCATCTCACCAGCACGCCAGCTAAAGGCTTTAAAGGCTGCCGGGCATGAAAAGGGTTCTGATTTTTCTTTTTCTCTGTGTGTGATCTGCAAAAAAACTTGAGTCGAGCTCGAGGCAATTAAAAAGCTTGCTTGATTTTTTTGCAGGCAGAGATTATTTATTTATTAGGATTTAAACGTCACATTTTTAATATCAAACACACTCATGGACTATTTTGTATCTCCAATTCACCTCACTTGCACGACTTTGGACTGTGGGAGGAAACCGGAGCTCCTGGAGGAAACCCACACAGAGACGGGGAGAACATGCAAACTCCACACAGAAAGGACCTGGACTGCCCCACCTGGGAATCAAACTCAGGACCTTCTTGCTGTGAGGCGACAGTGCTGTCCATCACTGACAAACTTAACCTCCAGTTATTAGGAGGTTAAATCAAACTAGCTCTATTTATATGGGCACAGAGACACCACTAGCTCATAATCATTCATTATTCATTCCTTTATTTATGCACTGTCTGTTTTACCTCCGCTTTATCCTGGTCAGGGTCGGCCTTCAGCAAGACGGGTTCGATTCCCCAGCCGGGCGACCAGAGTTCTTTCTGCATGGGTTTCCTCCAGGTGCTCCAGTTTCCTTTCACAAATCCAAAGACTGGCGACCTGTCCGGGGTGTTTTCTGGCTTTTGCTCAAAGATTCGGATGCACAGCGACCCTGACCAGCGGACACGCGGTGGTAAAGCAGACAACGAATGAAATCAGAAATCGATGCCAGATTATTATACTGAGCACACGGGCAGACCCGGGTCCACCAGAACCAGCCAGAATTAAATGATTCATCAAAATGACCGGATGAATTCACCCCATCGTCAGTCTGAGCACATCTGTGTAACGTACCTGTCCAGCGGTCCCGTTTTCATCTCCGACGATGCCAGTTCATGCGGATCAGTCAGCTGATCTGCATGCGGCCGGTCCGTCCATTTCCATCGCGCAGGATAATGAAGGTCAGAACGGAGACGAGGTGCATGTTAAAAAGCACCGCCGAGGCCCTGACCTGGTACGACCTGCACTGACTGGATAATGCCTGGGTAAATATATACCCAAAGTTTTGATAGCTTGAGTAGAAGATGAGGAGGTCTGCACCAGCTTCTATGGCAAGTTCCACCAGAGTGACCACTGTGATATCTGACCTATGTCCTGCAGCTTTTTCTGCCATCAGGGTGCACAATGAACCTCGCTGTCGTTTACAAACCCTGGTGTGAAAAAGTAATTGCATAATTTTCTAACACTACATAATATCAGACCATTAAACAAATTTCATTTATTTATGGGACAAACGTATCCAACTCATATATCACTCTCACTAAATTCATTGAATCAAATGTACTCCATGTTTTTTAGGCAGAAACTGCTGGATTCAGGTCTCGTCGCAGCAGCTTCGTTTGGATTTAGTGACAACATTATACAATTTAATATAAAATGTATACACTATATGGCCAAAAGTATCTGCACACCTAACCATGAGCTTGTTGGACATCCCATGTCAAATGTCAAAAACATATGCTGTTAAAATAAAGTGGTTTTTTTTAAACTAGAACAATAGCTGTTCTTCTCACAAGACTTTGAAGTATGTCTGTAGGAATTTGTGCCCATTTAGTCAAAAAATGACTTGGCTTTTGTATGACTGGGCGCTGATGTTGATGTTCCGTTTCATTCCAAAGCTGAGGTAGGGCGAGGTAGCAGCTCTTCATACAGGAAAGTTGGAAGCTCATCATTCTTTATAGAAGGTGTGTCCCAATACTTTTTGTCCACATAGTGAATGTATTAACTCAACACAGAGCTCCTGATGCGCTCTTAAATTGCAAATTCAGGTTTAATTGGAGTCTGATTTCTGAAATCTCTTTCTTCTGTGGTCTCTCACATGGAAATTATATAAAGCATGTGAGCATGTGTGTGTGAAACCACAGCGCTTATGTAAGAAATGATAACCAACAAAGTGTTTTCTGTTTCACAAAATACAGAAATGCAGGAACTCCACCATGTAAACGAGTTCTGGTTCTTCCACCAAGGACTTTCTCTGGGAACCGTGAAGTTTAGAAGATCATGTTTATACCAAACACACTTAGCAGAGCTTAAAATCTTTATTAATTTGTTTGGCTTCCAGTTTGTTTGTTTATACTAGTCAGGATCATGATGGGTCAGTAACACACTCTGGTCAGGATGCCAAACCATTGTGGGGCCCAGACATAGCCAATCATGTCTGTAGGTTAGTGCTGGGTATGGAACCCTGGATTCCAGCAGTAGTGGGCTGCTGTATTTCTTGCCATTAATTTTAGGATTAAATGTATTATATCAAGAAAAAGTAAACACAAGCCAGCCAATCAGAGACCAGGATTTCTCTGGGTATGACTATTCACATCATGGTTTAAATGGTAGAGCTGAATACCTGCCGATAGACCATTGTGTTCCTGTCGCCCGGCCCTCTTCAAGTCTTGTTGACCCCTATAAACGCCTGACTATCAAAATCAGGGCGTGTAATGAGTGTGTTTACCAAACTTCCATCTTCATGACCTGCAGTTTGTGGAAAACATCCAATCTGGATAATTACAGGCTTTTGGCTCGTGCGAGAACAACAGCACAATGCTAATTATTCAAAACGTATTAGAGACGACTGATGAACTTCCATCCTGATGAAGATGATGCCACTTCGTCCCAGATGTAACGAGCAGAAGTGATAGTGATGTGAGGAAATTAATCCTGCCTTCATTTTCCCAGCAATTAGAGTTTACAAAATACAACCATTATACAAACGTGATTCTAGATCATGCATATTCAGATTTCATGCTCCTGTATTTAAGCGTTGCTGCAGCGGATCTTGGCAGAATTTTTACCCCAGATGCCCTTCTTGACTCAATTCTCCTATTTCTATCCAGGCTTGGGACCTGCACTACGCTGTTTCAGCCACCCCCCTTTCAGAAATAAGCCAATTGTGTCCATGCAGACGCCCGACAGGCTGAAAAGACCTCTGATATTCAAACCCTAGCGTACTTTACCACTGCGCAACCCACTGGTTTTGGGCTTCAGCCGCGAGAACGTTCCAGCCGTCTTCTCTCATCGTTCTGAGCTCCACAGAGCAGCCAGATTTCACCACACCACACGTTCACCCAGCAGCCGAGATCAAACTGCAGGATCATGACGTAACCAGACCTGCGTCTCCATCAGGGAGTCGGATCCAAGTGCTGCGTTTGACTCCTGTACTGATTTATTAAGTACGACGGTGTGTGCAGGTCGTTTTTGATTCCCTGATCCCTATCACAATCCCACTGCTGCTTTTAACAACCCTAAGATGGCTGAGGAGAGCTTAAGACAAGCACGCACCCTCTCAAACACTCACAGAGAGCCATACTGTGTACAGAGTGTCACGTTATGCTCTGTGCGCCTTGACCAGACAGCAGGAGTCACTGCTGCAGACCTTCCCTCCCTCAGACATGGCCAGTTGTGTCTGTCAAGTTCCCAGTGGGGTCAGGAACACCCCTGAGACACCTGAGCACCCCAGTTTATAATTTTTAACCCTGTTGTGTTTACTTAAATTTATTGATTCAATAATTAAATCAGTTTGCATGATTTAAACTACATGACCAAAAGTATTTGGACACCTGATCATGAGCTTGTCGAACGTTCCATTTCAAAAACAAATCTATTAAAACAGAGCAGCCTCTATTCGATCTTTTCAGCCGTAACAGCAGCGGCTTCTGTGAGAAGGCTTCACACAAGACTTTGAAGCATGTCTGTGGGAATTTGTGCCCATTTGGCTGAGGTTAGGGCTGGAGTTTCTTTAAATCAAGCTTTTCTTCATGTCTTTATAGAGCTTGTGGAACAGGAAAGTGCCTTCCCTAAACTGTTACTGCAAAGTAAGCATATCACTTCCTTTATATACGTAATTTATTTATTACACCTGTTAGCAATTGGAATACATGGATGTCCCAATACTTTTGACCATATAGTGTACCTTCTGCCTTAGTTTACCCAGGGACGCCTGTGACTCAGATCCTCATGTGCCAATGGAATACAGTAAGTGTGGATCGAGGGTTAGAGTGGAGGTCTGTGTGTGTGTGTGTGTGTGTGTGTGTGTGTTCAACAGCGGGTTCTGTAATAAACGAACTAAAGCTCAGCCCTCGAGTCATGACTCTCTGCCAAGCCCTTACGCTGCTGATGATGACAGATGGTATCACGTCCAAATCCTGACCAGGCGGCACTGAACTGACAGCTCGAAGCGCCGAGGCCTCTATCTGTCTATCTGCAGCGGCTGGTCAGCCATACACTGCACGGTCAAAAGTATGTGGACGCCTGACCGTCAGCCTGCTGGACATCACAAAACCATTCCAAAACCACCAGTATTAACACGGAATTGGTCCCCCACTTTTTCTAGCCTCCACTTGATTTGGAGCATGTCTGTGGGGATTTGAGTCCTTCCAGTTAAAAGAGCATCAATCAAAGTTCCAGTTTGTTTTCAGTTTGTTTTAGCAGGGACTTAAATCGTCATGTAAAAGAGTTTTTTGTTGCTTAAAATATTGAAAACAGTAACCAAACATTAAAGAATACATTTATTTTTGTTACTTGTTTGACATGCATACACTCAGTGGATCAAATACAACCGATTTATCAGAGACAAAAAAGGGAAACATTGATGAGGAGTCTTTAATTCTGTATTTTAGGGGGCACCACATACCACATACACTTGAACTTGGCACAGTTTTCACGCTGGATGCCCTTCCTGATGTAACCTTCCTATTTCTATCCAGGCTTGGGACCAGCACTGGCTAGGCTGTTTCAGCCAAGCACCCCCCTTTCAGATATTAGCCAATCATGTCTGTACAGACGACCAACTGGCTGAAAGCACCGCTGAGATCCTCAGATCTCAGTGATAGAGGACTGGTGTACGACCCTCTGTGCCACCCGAGCACTCAGAGAACAACTGCTTCTATCCAGCTCCATCCGGTATTATCATTACATCATTTAGAGCATTGTGGATGTCCTATATCTGTGTGTGTGTGTGTGTGTGTGTGTGTGTGTGTGTGTGTGTGTGTGTGTGAGAGAGAGAGAGAGAGAGAGAGAGAGAGAGAGAGAGAGAGAGAGAGAGATTGTCCAGTGGAGGGCGTGCAGACAAAGCAGTGTCAGATCTATTGAGTTCAGATGAGTGTGATGGGCACAGTGCATTGATAAAAATATAAAATATCATGAAACCGTGTGATGATGGCCAACAAAAACCAAAAATAACCTTCCTAAATAGTTCTTTACTTAAAGAACCAGAGTAGAACCCCTAACTGGTATAGAACCTTGTCATTATCAAACTGTCAGTTTACTGGGGGTGTGAAAACATCTACACAATGCTAGAAACTCATAAAACACTGTAAAATAACCAACAAACCATGAGCTAATGAAGGAATGCTAATATTTAGAGCTAATGTTTTAATTTAGTTTTAATTATGGCTATTTTACATAAAGGTAAGTCTATACAGATTACTTATTTGTTTTAACTGAACTTTGGAAATACAGTAAACAATATTTCATGTATGTTTACTAAAGTTTTGGCAGTTAAAGCAATGCTAACTGCGTTGGAACACACAGTAACAACTGTGAAATATGTAGCATTGCTACCGAATTGTTAGCTGCAATGCTATAAGCTAAAGCTGCTTAATTTATGCTATTTTAAAAAGTCTGACCAAATATTTGAGCTTTACCTTGAATAATTTAATTCATAACTAGTTTAGTAAACATTTAAGGGAATGTTGAGGTGTGTATAAGGTTAAATAATGCTTGAATTATGTTATTATGTAGATAGCTGCACTAGTGTTTGCTAGACACGAGGTAGTGGCATCCATTCACTGCCTATGAGTTTTGCATGTTCTTCTCATGTCCAAACTGGTTACTTAAGTTTCCTCTGACCCTCTGACAAACGTATGAGTGAATGTTAGTGAGTGCGTAAACGTATATGTGTGTGCTGGCTTGCAGTGGTGCTTTCCATCCAGCAGCCATTGATCCACGCAGTACCAGACCCACTGTGACCCTGACCAGTTAATAAAAAATGTGTTAACAGGCTGTAACCCATATAGGCAAGATTTATTCTGCAAAAAAAACATGAATGTGTTTTGCATTTGCAGAATTTGTTTATTGTAAAATGCATGCACATTTACATTGCTGTACATTCACAGAACACAGTGCAATAATAACATGGTAAAAACTGCAGTATAATAGCATTGAAACAGCATAAATAGTGCATGCATTCTGCAGAGAACAAACTGCAGTGAATGATCTGCTCTCTAAAATCTAAACATGTGCAGCGTTAATGCTGCAAAAATCAAAATGCAAAATGCAGATAATTTATAAATAAAGTGCAATCATTAAACAAGATGCATGCAATATAAAAGAAAATAAAAATAACATGCATGCATGCACGATATTAGAAACGCATCATGCATGCTGTAGTGTTGCACAGGATGAATTGCGACATGCACTCGAATGCAAAATAAAGTGCTCCCAGCGCGCCTGCATGGTGCAGCGCTTGCGGCTGACGGGTTGTGGGGATGCTGGGATGCTGGGAGGCTGCAGATGATGTGCATGGGGGTGAATGTGAGCGGAGGAGGAAGAGGGGTAAAGCGATGATGTCATGCTTTTAAGCAGGAGGAGAGGAAGCGGCGCTTTGTGATGCGCAGGCGGCGCTGTAGCTGGCGGAAGAGGAGTCCAGCCCAGCCCCAGCCCAGCCCAGCCCCAGCGTCTCTCCGCCCGCCCAGGGGAACGACAGGAGGAAGGAAGGAAGCCAGGAGGGGGGAAAAAGGAGAAAAGAAAGGGAAAGGGGGAAAAGACGACCGCGATGGCCGCCAAGTCGGACGGCGTGCTGAAGATGAAGAAGAGCGATGTGGCGTTCACGCCCCTGCAGAACTCGGACCACTCGGGCTCGGTGCCGGGGCTGGCTCCAAGCTCGAGGCCGGGCTCGGGAAGCGGTGAGGCGGACTTCACCCGCGGCGAGGCGCGCTGCTGCGGTCCCGAACACTCGACCTGTTTGCGGCTCGGCGGGGAGCGGAGGAGCTACGGGGCCTGGGACGGCCTGTGGCTGGTGGCCGCCGCGACCGTGTATTTCGCCGACGTGGCCACCGACGTGTGGCTGGCCGTCGACTACTACCTGCGGCGAGATTACTGGTGGTTCGGCCTGACCCTGTTCTTCGTGGCGCTCGGTTCCATCTCGGTTCAGGTGTTCAGCTTCCGCTGGTTCGTGCACGATTTCAGCACCGCGGAGAGCGACAGCGCGCTACCCGACAGCGGCAGCAGGACTAACGAGAAGCGCTCGGCATCCTGCTCCTTCTGCATCTGGCTCTCCCAGTCCGTCATCCACATCCTGCAGCTCGGACAGATCTGGAGGTGAGAATTCATTTAGGGAGCACGGAGAGGAGCACTGGGACTCCCTCCTGCACCGGGGAACCCTGTGCATCCATCATCATGCAAAAATGCCCCATCGATTAGTTGGAATCGACTCGCACCGGGTTTTTTTTTATCATGCTGCTGGAGTGCAGGTTTGCATAAATGTCAAATTGCATTAGGGGGACGCGGAATGTTTACTGTTTGAAGCTGCCAGGGTGCTAGGGGAGGTGTGAGGTGATGTTTTGGGTGTTACCTTTTGCTCTAGTGGATATTAAGCTTTTATTACGGACTGTGCTGTGCATACGTTTTAACCTGCTGGTTTGCATGAACTAGGGCACTTTGAGGGGTGCAAGCTCCAGGTTCGGGTGTGTTACCTATCGCTCTTGTGGATATTAAACAGGGGCCGTCCGGCTCATCTTGTGGCTTGCATGAACTAGGGCATTGAAGCACATTTGCACATGCTTGGTCAGTTCAAGACCACTCTTGGGGCTGCAAGCTCCAGGTTCGGGTGTGTTCGCCTTTGCTCTTGCTGCGTTACCTATTGCTCTAGTGGATGTTAGGCAGGGGCCGTCTAGCTCATCTTGTGGTGTGCGTACGTTTTAACCTGCTGGTTTGCATGAAGTAGAGCATTGAAGCACATTTGCAGCGTGCTTGGTCATTTCAAGACCACTCTGGGGGGTGCAAGCTCCAGGTTCGGGTGTGTTACTGCTGTGTTACCTGCTTAAGCACACGCATAATACTCTCTGCATAAAGCATTGGTCACCTGCTGTCTGTTTGGACCTGCTGGTTTGCGAGAACGAAGATCCAGAGTCGCATTTACAGCGTGCATTCGGTACTGGACTAGTAATCATAAGGTTCAAGCCCCACCATTGCCAGGTTGTCACTGCTGGGCCCTTGAGCAAGGCCCTTAACCCTCAATTGCTCAGACTGTGTACCGTCACGGTATAAAATCGTCTGCTAAATGCTGTAAATGTAAATGTGATACTTTTACCTATTGGGTTGGTGTGAGATGGAGCTGTTTGATGTTAGCACCACAAATAAGCATGTAATGTCCACCTGCATGTGTTATAGCAGTGGTCACTCAGTGGCTAAGATACTGGACTAGTTATCTAAAGGTTGCTGGTTCAAACCCCACCTCTGACAAGTGTCCACTGTTGGGCCCCTGACCTTGCTTGCACTGATTAGAAGCTGCTTTAGGTAAAAGCATCATCATTTTATAATCTTGACCACAGTAACCAATAATTATTTGATCTTGCTGGGTTGGAACGAAAAAGCACATTTGGAGGCAGGGGTAGCAAGATGGGATGTTTTTGGGTGGGTTGGCGTTAGCACTGACAGGCTAAAACGCTGACTGGGTAGCTGTCCAGCCCATCTTGCTGTGTGCTTACATTTGAACCTGGTGCTTTGCATGAATAAATGGAGTCTTGGAGTCACCTTTACACCAAGCTTGATTATTTTAGGGGCATAATGGGACGTGGAAGCTGCTAAGTTGGGCGTGTTAGCTTTTGCGTCGACAGGATGGATTTTATTTTGAGGCAAACACCTTCATTTACCAGGTGATGGTATGTTGAGGTGAGGGCGAGGATATTGGAACATACTTGGACCATATGTGGAGACGTGAGTCCATGTTGAGAACATGTAAACCTTCCTTAGTAGCACTTCCGTGCTCTGGTATGAATGTGTGATTTTTGGGGTGTGTTAGCGTCTACAATGAGCAGGTACTGTCTAACATATCTTGTGAAGTGCATCATACAAGGACATGGAGGCACATTGACCCCATGCATGAAGTAGAAGCTGCAGTTTTGGGTGTTCCTAGTGTGCCATGCTGGAAAGTAAAAGCTGGGTTACCTGTTAGCCTGTACACTGGAAAAGTGCTCTGTAGCTCGTTTAAACCTGCTGGTATGCATGACTGAAGTCATAAAGCCACATTTACATCATGAGGAGGGTTTTAGGACCACAATGGGAAGTGAAATTACCCTTCATCCCAGCCTGCATACATTTAAACATGCTGGTTTGCATGAACACAGACCTGGCGTAGCATGCACGCCATGCGTGACGATGCTAGCCCCTCGTAGCTTTTGTCCTGACAGGCTTTGACAGTCAAGTTCAGGACGTTTGCTAATCTAACAGCCACCGTGAGACGTGAAAGCTTCTTACAAAGAGGCAAGGACTGAACCCAGGTCCTCAGGATCCATGCGGCTGTGTGTCACTCACACCACAAGCTCATTTTCCAGATTAGGGACCCATTCTTTGGCTTGTTTGTAACTTTGTTAGTTGCCTCATGTTGCTTTGAAATTGTACTTATAGGCTATAGCAGGGTCACTCAGGTCCACCCGGATTCACTGGGTGCCAGTCCATCTCGTGTCTGTGTAGACGCCCGGCTTGCCGATAGCACTGTCCACCACCTGAGGTCACGCACTTTATAAAAGCCTGGCGGTAAACGATCCCGCTCCTCTCGCCCGATTGCCGGCCTTAACGAGCCGGACGTACACGACCGCCCTGCAAATGAGCGCGCGCCGGACTCCGGGGTGCGCGGGCTTCCATGGTGACCAGGTGCCGCGTACGGATCTAAATGGAGCGTGGAGTATTTATAGCAGCTGGTCGGAGGCCATCTTGGCAGCACGTCTGACCGCGCAGGCTCTCGAAGCCTCAGACGGAGTGGGTTCGCTTCACGCTCTGCTAATTACGCCGCCGTGATATTGGTTAAATACAGCAGGGCCGAGAGCGGCGGAATATAAAGTCGTTTAATCGCTGATGATCCGGCTAAATGGAGGAATTAAGTGACTGGAGGCTGGGTAATAGCTGCTCGTTCTGTTGTACAGTAAAAGGTTCGTATCTCAGAGAGAAAGAGACGATCAGACGCTCGGCGCGGCCCGGTGACCCGCCGAACTCCGGCTGAATCAGCTTATCGAGCTGTGTGTGCAGGCGCGTGCTGATGAGGGTTTTTTTTAAAGTAAAGGAACGTAAACAGAGCCGTAATGTGACTTCTTAACTCTGTATCTGTATAAACAAGACACCATCAGAGCACATCTGTAATCACACAGCTGGAAGGCGGCGGGAGAACAAACACTGATAAATTAATTAAAAAGTTTGGTCTCAGACCTTAAATGATTGTTTACGTTTCTTCATCTGCACCTAATTTGCACTCATTTATACCTAATATACTGAGCAACTGAAACTGCATCCTGGTCAGGGTCACGGTGGGTCCAGTTTTACCAGGAAACACTGGACGGGGGCAGGAACGTCCAGGACAGGGCGCCAATCCGTCGCAGGGCTTCAACCCTCCAGACATAGCCAATAGTGTATGTGTAGACACCCGGCTCTGATGATAGTGATGCTGGGATTCAAACCTGGATTTCTGGGGTAGTGTACTAGCGTGATACACCGCAGCACCACCCGTCTCCAGCTCTCCTCAGCCTGTAGTGGGAGAAATTACAGTCAGGGAATCGGATATGACTAGATTGGAAGAAAAGGGAGGAGAAAATAGAACACAAATAAATAAATAAATAAATCAGACTAAAATGTCTGATATGACTAAAAAGTATGTGGACACCCCACACCCCCACATCCATTGCAAACAGGTGTATTAATATGATATATTAATGGTTAATGATATAATGGCAACAGTTTGGGGAAGTCCCCTGAGTACAAAGTGAGATGTACAAAGTCTTCTTGCTGACTGAACGTGGCACAAATTCCCACAGACACACTCCAACGTCTTGTAGAAAGACTTCCCAGAAGAGTGAAAGCTCACAGTCAGGTGTCCCAATACTTTTGTCCATCCAATAGATTAAAATCCATTTCTGTAAATAAGTATTTGCCCCCTGTTTGACCGCTGGACTCAGTCAGTCCGGTGTGATTACACTTCTGGTAAGAACCGCTGTGTTCTTTCTGCCGTTAATAGCGCCGAATGACGCCGGTGTTCCCGGGCACAAACGTTCAGGGTAATGTGAGCCAGCATTTCCCAGCCTGGCCCGATAAAAACGGCAAAATCTATAATTTCAGTTTCTCTGAGTGCATGTGAGGACGTGCAGGAGCCGGACGCGCTCAGATGTGTTTACAGGATCATTTTAATATCGTGGATTTATGGACATACTCCACACGGACTCAAATCGATGCTTCTATTTTATACATTTTCTCCCAATGTGGTCGTACCCGCTTCCCCAGAAAGGTTTCCCTCAGAATCACAAAGCCCTCCGTGGTAGGAAGCTCCAAAAATGGGCCCGGGACGAGGCAGCTTCATCTAATCAAACAGCACAAATGAGAACGTCCATCAGCTTTCTCCGACTCTACACCGTCCTCCGCTTCACCCGCGGTCGGCGACACCCAGCCGAGCCCCGCGGCTCAGTCCAGACACGGACCCGGTGGCGCTGGTGTGTTTTTCACTCGCACCCTCTGACCACTGACTCCTCTGGGACGAATGTTCACGCTGTATGAATATTTAAAGCTGCACGGCGTGCGCGTCGGGCCGCCAGCTCCTGCATTATTAACCAAGTTTTATGGTCCCCGCCGCTCAGGCTTCACTTCACAGCCACCAAGCGCAGGCAAAACAACAAGACGAGGACAACAGAACGACACGGACGGACCGGAAAGGTCTCGCTCACATGACAAACCTGTACTGAATATACCAGAGTAAAATCCACCTACCTGATCAGCTGCATTCTAATCAGACATGGAACTAATAAAGCAGATTATTTAGACGCTCTGCTTACGTCACCACGGTTTTAGCCTACTAAGCTATCACAGTTAGCCTTAGGACGTTCAAACTGACACTAGCACGCCAGCAAACGTCTCCCTCCGTGTACCTGAAAATGCCAAAACTGTCCCTGACGCCCCAATTTACAAATAAACGACACTCGTATAATCACCCCTTTATACACCTTAAACATCAGTGAGAATTATTTACATTTGAAAAGAACTCCGTTGGTTGCTCCGCTTTTGTTTTCGTCCACCACGTTTGTAGTTCTTTGTGAGGAAAGCTGGGAATGCTGGGATTGGATTCAGCGCTGAGGAGGCGTCGGACGCTCCCTCGTCATTCAGTCAGACCGTCACTCAGAATTAAGGCGCCTCAGTAGGAGCCTCAGAGAATTTAAGAATTTAGTCATGCCCTCTTCTCGGGAGTGTGGGATGACGTAAATGCGTCTGTGTTTTAGAGAGAGCGCTAGGTTTTCAGACAGACCCCTAGTGAGTGTTGGAATATATTCGCTGAAAGGTTCAGCCATGACCTAGTTTTAGCTCAGTCTCTCATGTCTTGTATTCTAACAAGGTTCTGGAGATGTGTGAGGGAGAACCGGCCTCCTAAACATCACAGATCCTTCACCGTGTTTAAGGATTTGAATCAAGTTCTTGTTTTTGAGTGTTTGCTGGACAAAAGTGATCGAAACTTTTTCTCCCTTTTAGCGCGTCCAATTGCCCGATTGCGTCACACTTCCTCTCCACCAATGCCGATCCCCGCTCTGATTGAGGAGAACGAAGCTAACCCACGCCCCCTCCGACACGTGGGCAGCAGCCGTATGCATCTTATCACCTACACTTTGACGAGTGCAGTGCAGCTCAGCGTTGTGTACGGAGAGACACACCCTGGGAGCACTCTCTCCTCATCTCTGTGCAGGCGCCATCAATCAGCCAGCAGAGGTTGTAATTACACCAGTCATCTGGCTTAGTCCCGCCCATATCTGAACAACAGGCCAATCGTTGTTTATGTGGCCACTTAACCTTAGCTGGCAGGCAGAGCTGAGACTCGATACCTAGATTCCTAATCTAAATCTAAATACATAATAAATGGTTTCTGGGCATGAAGGAGACCTCAGCTGTGATTCTAGAGTAGATTTTTGCCTCCCTATGCGTACTCCTCACTGTGTACCAGTGTAAAACACACACATGTTCTCCTCCAGGCTGGAACAGTTTGGTTTAAATCATGTTTAGGATTAAATGAGTGAACATTGATATAAAAACATATCAAAAGACCTTTACTATATGACTGAAAGTATGTGGACACCCCTCAGCCGCATAGAAACACATTTGATTAAATCCCTGTTGGCATTAAGTGCAGCGTTTATGTCAACATTTACCGCAAACTGGTGCTAAATGATCTGATATCGTGATGCTTTTACAGAACGTTCTCACCGGCTCTTTGTACAGCGTGTTCTTTCCTCTGAGGAGATGTGGTGCGACAGGGCTACGAGATCAGAGACTCGGGCTCTACTTCCTGTTCAAAGTGGACTTGTTTGAGGAGCGCGGCCTTCCGTCGCTCTTGGTCTGGCTTTTTTGAGTCGGGGAATGAAATTATGTAAAAATTTAAATGAAAGTCATAATTTTTGCACCAAAGGAGGAGGGAGTCATGCTGTCGGGTGAAGGAAATGGGAAGGTTTGGGGGAAAGAAGAGCGTGAAAGGAAAAAGCAGATAGTGAAGGGAAAATCAGAGGAATGGAAGTGAGAGAAAGATCAAAGGAAACTAAGATTACTGTTGACTTAATTGGAGAATTTATTGGCACGGTCGTAGATTCTTACAGCAGTTTATTAGCTGAGGAACAAAGAACAGAAATGTGGGCCTCCCTTCATACTGCTCTAGTCATGTTACAGTTTCAGCACTTCCTCTAAAGCTTGGGTGTAATACTACCTCCATTCTGTGGTGACCGCTGTTCCTTATCTGCTTACAACATCCTGCAACAGCTAAACTACAGACACCAAGCAGCAATATGACTATGAGGATTTAATGCACAAGCAGCATAGTACTAATATTCAGATTAAACTACGCATGAAGCAACAATGAATCCAGACGCAAACAACTCTCAAGGTCACGAGACAGTGTTGAGACCAAATCAGAAAATAACAGAATACAGGAGCGACAGACAAAAAACTCCTGTCGAGCAAGCCAAGGCTGACAGTGGCAAGTAAAAACGTCAGAAGAATGATATGAGGTCTGGAAAGAGGTAAATGGTCAAGTGAAGAGAGGAAAAGTCAAGATCAAGAAAGGAGAACGCCTAAAGAAAAGGTCGGAGGAGTAAAGCAAAGCGAAAGCCAGAAAGTGACAAGGTATTAGATATTGAATAAAATCCAAGGCTGAGCAGGAACAAATACTATGAGAGACTCTGAGAGTCAAGGTCAGGACAGAGTGATGTGGTTAAGTGTCAGAGACGACTTGATGGAACAACCACAGGTTCAGGGACAAGCAGGAGGTCCAGAGGTCCAGAGGAAGAGACTAGTAGAGACCAGTGGAGGATTACAAGGCCAAGCAAGAACGACAAGCCCGGAAAATAAGAGCAGGGGTTAGGAGATGTTTGGTCAAGACCTGGAACTAATAAGGAATCCAGGAGAAAATGTCATGGGCAGGAGGATGAGACGAGGTTACACGGAAGAGTCGAGGCCAGAAATGAGAAAAAGATCATATGAGAACCGAAAGGCTCGAATAAACAGGCGCGGTCGGCGAGAATGGGAAGGAACCAGAGGAAAGGTCAGAGGAGAAAATGAGACCAGGAGGAGAGAAGGAGAAGGTCAACAGAAAGAGACGAGGTCAAAAAAGTCAAAATAGGGTGGAAGAGAGAAGGTCTTGGGGTCAGAAATAAAATCAAAGGCCAGTGATGTGGATCCCTGTTTCAGCCTTCGTTCCTCCTTTAACAGACACACAGCAAATCGTGGGTCTGTGTAGCCACTCGGCCGGCTGATAGCAGAGCTGAGATTCGAACCCAAGAGCTCAAGATGTCAGCACTGGGTGGCTAGAGGTTCAGAGCTGCACCACCACCCGAGTGAAAACGTTCCAAAAGAACCGCAAGGTTTCATCCGACATGGCACAGCTTCTCTCCAAGCTGCCACAGTCTCCGCCGGTGCACTGATCTGGTGTGTCACGGTGCCAAGTCACAAGTGGCAGCTTCACAGTTTTACCTCCTTAGTGGGTTGTGCCACATCAGTAGCTCCAAACATCTGGCAAACGTCTGGCAGCTGTGAGCCAAGCGGCTGGAACTGCCTCTGTCGTCTGTATGGATGGTAACCGGGTTCGAATCTCAGCGGTGCTGTCGGCTGGCCGGGCGTCTAGACTGACACGACTGGCTGTGTCTTTGGTGTTCGAATCCTTGCGATGGATTGGCACTCTGTGTTTCTTCGACCCCTGACTGGGACAAACTGGTTAATGGGAAAAAACAAAATGCCTATGGTTTTGGAATGGGATGCCAAACATGTCAGGTGTCCACATACTTTTGGTTAAGAAGTTAAATTTAACAAAATCATCACAGCAGGATCGGTGTGCCATCCCGGTGGATGGTAGCCGGGATCGATCGCCGCACGTGTTCGGCTGTAGAAATGTTTCGAGCGTCCGTAAACCCTCGGCGCCGCTTCGGACGAGTCCGTTTCCATAGCAATCAAGGCCGACTTGGGTGGCGCGGCCGCGTGGATTCCGGGGGGAAACGAGCGTGTCTGACGCGTCCTATAAATATCTCGGCGAAACCTCTCGAGTCGAGAGCGGCGCGATGGCACCTGCCAGAGCCGTAAAGGCACGAGCGGGAATCTTTACCATCAAAGGTAACCGTGTTGTTGCCGTCTGTCCGGGCTAAATATAAACCTGAAAACACGCTGATGGTGTGTGTGTGTGTTAGGTGTGTGTGTGTGTGTGTGTGTGTGTGTGAGATCTCAGCTGCGTTAGGGAGGAAATCATTCAGAGACAGGAAGCTGTCAGGAGCTTCTGGAGGTGTGACATCACCGGTACCCCGCGCTGACGCGACCTTGAAACTAGACGGATATCGTCGGCCTGTCGGTGTCGAGCGACCGGCGGCGGATGTGGCGCCAAATGACAAAATATTTACCTCGACGTGCCGTTTTCAGTCCTCCAGCGTCCGATCTGAAACGCACCTGCAGGATCTGAGCGATCTGTACCTGACGCTTAGCGGATCAGGGTTTCTATCTCAGTGGTGCTATCAGCCGGTCGGGCATCTACACAGACACCATCGGCTACGTCTGTGGACGGGTGATGGCCAAAACGTTTTAGCCATTGTGAGGCACAGAAGCCCTTTTAATTACTGAACTGAGGTGTTCTAGCCACACCCATTGCTAAGAAGTGCTACCAAGAAGTTGAGATCAGGGTTTCAATCTCAGTGGTGCTATTAGCCGGTCGGGCGTCTGCACAGACATCTTCGGTTGTTTCCGACGGCAGTTGAGCATCACTCCGTCCCGCCAAACCGAGCGCCAGCATCTGTGCCGCGTCCCTCCTCAGCCTCGACCCCCACCCCCCGCGCTTCCTCCACAATGAAACTTCATTTCACGCTCCATTAGCTTCCTGTTCGCCCAGAATGAAAGGAACGTATCGATGACGGTGAGAACGAGATCCAAGGTGTCGCACGAAAACTCGATTTCAGAAGCGTTTAGCGACGGGGCCCCTAAACGGAGACTCGCTGGCCCCTGATTGTTCGTCATGTTGACAGCCTGAAATATGCACGTGTTCGGTCGGGAGAGGCTCGCGATCGACGGCTGATGGGTGCAAATGACGGACCTCCTCTCTTGGAGGATTTGTGCCTGACTCTCGCTGACTCACAGTTGTGTCTGGAGGTTCTTCACCCTAAACTGGTCAAATCATGTCTTTACGGACCTTACCTTGGGAGAGGGCCATCCCCAAACTGTTAACACAAAGTTGGAAACGTATCATCAGTTTTATATAACGGATCTGTCACCTGATGCTGAGAGAACGTCGTTCTAAGATGCTACTCTTTAGAAGCAGATTTTGAGAAATAAAAACAAGTGCCACTGTCCACAGCCAAGCAAGCGTGTAGAGTGTAGAGCCCCAAAATCAATCAATTAAGACATTATAAGCTTCTAATTCGTGGCAATAATTTGGGGAAGGCCCTTTCTGTTCCAGTTTGACTGCATCTGTGGGCAGAATTAAGCTCTATAGGCAAAAAGATAAACACGGCATGATTTAACGAGTTTTTTGTGTGTGTATGAATAAGACGAGTTTGACCGCACCTTTGAATAGTGAACAGTGGTCACTACAGTCCTTGTCATGAAGAAAATACAGCCTGGAGTTCATTAAAATGAAGTCCAACATTTCAGTTTCTAGAAACACTCTCTCTCTCTCTCCGTGTCTTTGTCTCTGTCGCACGTCCATCGTCTCACTGCTCGGCTTCCTCCTCCACCTCCTCCAGCCAGAGTTCTCTAAAGTGAATGTCAGGGTCCACTTAGAGGAGCCCTCGCCATGGTAACGGTGTGCCGTGGTGACGTGATGCTGTGATCCGACGGCGGCGGCGGCGCTGCCCTCTGACACGACACGCTGGCACGGCTCCGTGGCGCCACGCTGCCTCGGGAACTCGGTTCATATACAGTACTTACTGTATATACGACCGGTTAAGGAAAAGGAATCATATGCTTTCAGCTTTGTGGCGACAGTTTAGGGAAGGCCCTATCCTGGCTGCTTTTTGTTTTCTCTGTCTTTCACGCTGTCCACAGTCAAGCGAGCTTAATGTCAGCACTTGAAGACTGCCACACAAAATTAGCACCTTGATGTTTGAGTGATGTTTGCTACCAAGCACTTAATCCTGGTCAGGGCTGGTGCCACCCAGAAACACTGGCAGCAAACCAGGAATACACCCTGGACAGAGTGCACATGTTCCACAAGTGAATATAAATTTTTTTTGTCTGTTCCTGTATTTAGGCGTCTGCATACCAGACTTGGCACAGTTCTTACACCGGATGCCCATCCTGATGCACATATGGGCTTGGGACCTGCACTTAGAGTGCACTGCCAAGTGTTTTGGCCACTGTCCACATCCCGGGCATTATCCAGTCAGGTCCATGCAGACACCAGACCGGTTGATAGCACCTCTGATTCGAACCCTGTGGTAGGGAGCTGGCATAGTTTACCGCTGCACCATCTGAGCATGGGGGCAATTAAGAGTGACCAGTCCATAATCCAAAGGCACTAGCTACAAACTAATTTGGGCATAAGGAGAACCTGCAAAATGTCTCCCAGATTCACTCCCAGACAGTGACCGGAGTAGAGAATCAAACCCAGATTCCCAGGTCCCTCTCTGACCGCTGTGCCCACATGCCTCATATTCAGAGCATCACGTATAGTTTCGCATCCCTCTGTTGATCCTCTGCCATCCTTGACCAGGCTGTAATGACCTAACACCAGAACGATGGCGGCATGTCGGGGATTTAGTGTGTGATAATAACCGGACGTGAACCTTTATTTACGAGGCTGTACCCCACTGACCTCCTTTCTTCCCCCCGTGCAGTAAACGCTGCCCATAATTGTTGAATAACAAGCTTGAATTGATCTGGAATGAGTCGGTTCCTCTTGGCAGCCGGACAGGAAGCATTTATCTTGGCGCTGGACGGTTTCCTGTCCACCGCCGCCTTTCTGGGGCCAGGTGCGGGTCTGGGAGATCGATCCGTGACCAGGGCCCGGATACAGCGGGGTCCTTAAAGGAACCTTTAAATGCTAATTTGGTTTATAATGTAATAAATAGAAGTTAGGAGCTCCTGGTCAGCATTTTGTGGGCAGTGCTGTGTTTTAGGGTTCTGCTGGACGTGTCGCGGCTTTTACGACACGTGAAGCCGCTGGCTAAGTCTTTACACGAGCCGGTGGAGAATTCTTACAGAGAGCAGCAGAGCGTATGAAGGACTGCGCTACTCCTCCTGCATTCCTGTATTCGCCTCAGCCAGACAGTAGGAGGCGCTGTTGCAGCGATGGGGAGGTAAAGACATGTTGGATTAGACGGCTGAAAAGACGTCCACTGTCATGTACACCTAGTGAAATGCTCCTCTTTTACATCATTTCTTTTTTATATTGTTTTACCACCACTTTATTCTGGTCAGGGTCGCAGTGGGTAACACACCGATATTTTGTAGGGCATCAGCCACCCCCCTCCCCCCACAGACATAGCACTGCTTGGGATTTGAACCCTCGAACCCTGCGCTAGCCTGTCATTTACCACTGCGCCACCTAAGCAACCTATAATACTAAAAAGTAATAATAATAATAAGAATAATGAAATAAGAATAAAATAATAATAATAATAATTAAATAAAAATAATAATAAAAAAAATTGTAATAATAAAATAATGATAAAATAATAAAAATAAGATAATAACAAAATAATAATAATAAAATAATAATAATAATGATAATTATAAAATAATAATAATTATAATAAAATAATAATAATAATAGTAATAGTAATTATAATGATAATCAAATAATAACATATATTATTATTATTGCTATATTCGAATCTAAATATAATATTATATATATAATGTAAATATATAATAATAAATAATTATATATATATATAATCATAATAAGCATAATAATAATAATTAATAATAATAATAATAAAATAATAATAATAACTAATAATGATGATTAATAATAAGATAATAATAATAATAGCATAATAATAATAATAATAATAATAATAATATAGCAGTGATAATAAACACATTAGGACCAGCAGCACACTGATGTTACAGATTAATTTTTTATTTGTACATTTCTGAAAACAGAATCAGTGTATTTGACAGCATCATGTTGTTTTGGTTTTGGTTTTCTGATGGTTGCTGTACTGTTCCTGCCAGCCCTGACGTGGGTTTGACATTCTGGCTGCTGCTCCATCATGGAGCGTTTTCACTCGGGTCCTGTAGGCCTGTCTGTTTCCTCCCTGACGTCCCTCGCAGCTCTGAGAGCGAAGCCGTGTCGCTCGGTGAGCCGGCGTTAACAGGTCGAGCGTGCTTAACTGTCAGCGTGAGTAAAGACCCGAGTCAAAGTGCACGCCGCTCGATAACTGCTCCTCTATACAACCGCCTTTAACCGCCGCCGCTCACTCTCAATCAGTTTGCTTAGTAATGGTGAGTGTGATGCTAGATCTATCAAATGAATTTACACTACAGGAACAAAAGTATGTGGACACCCCTCCGAAACTGTTCTGACCAAGCTTCTGTTTATTGTGTTATTGTGGGAGTGTTTGGGAATTCTAACTCAGGCATGCACTGCTTTGTTCCTGGGGTATAAATCTGAGGTGACACAGACCCTCAGAAATTAGGAGGAACATCCCAGCAGGCACGGTTGGTCGTGTCTGAGGGAGGGAGGTCGAACAGGGTTTCTTCTCTTTGCTGCTGCAACAGTGACTCCTGCTGTCTGATCACAGCGCCGATACGAGTAGTAAATGTGGCAGTTGTAGCCCAGTGGTTAAGGTACAGGACTAGTAATCGAAAGGTCACTGGTTCAAGCCCCACCACTGCCAGGTTGCCACTGTTGGGCCCTTGAGCAAGGCCCTTAACCCTCAGTTGCTCAGACTTTATACTGTTTATACTGTCACAGCACAGTTTGGATAAAAGCATCTGCTAAATGCTGAAAATGTAAATATATAAATATAAAGGAACACATGGGGCATAGCGGGTTGGAGGGGGTGGGTGGGCATGTGTTGCCCTCCATGGCCAACGTGGAGGTGGTCCAAGTGGCAGAGGAATTGCGATAGGGAATGGGAAATGACTAAATTGGGAGAAAAGAGTAAAAATGAATAACACAAATGTATTGTGGTGTATGTATTATAGTTACAGCTTAGTGGTTAAGATACAAGACTAGTAATCAAAGGGTCACTGGTTTAAGCCCCATCACTGCCAGGTTGCCACACTGTTGGGCCCTTAAGCAAGGCCCTTAACCCGCAATTGCTCAGACTTATGTGTTGTGATTGTTGTAATAGAAAATCACCCTGAAAACATGATGCAACGTGTGATAACAACCCCGGGACCGCTCTCTCCACCGCCGGCGTCCTGCCGTCTGATTGGCAGGTGAGGTGACTGTGAGCTCTCGGAGCCAGTGTGTGTGTGTGTGTGTGTGTGTGCGTGCGCTAAACAAGGCAGTGATAAAGACGAGGCAGACAGTGTAGAGTCGGACGTGTCAGTGGGATGAATCTGGCGTGGACGAGTTGGCAGGAACGTTTTAAAGACTGTGTGGAAGCTCAGGGTGGCACAGTGGCACGACTGGGTGCCACACGACACCTAGGTTTCACAATCCTTCTCTGTATGTCTGAAACGCTTACTTTCAGGTCCTTCAGTTTCCTCGAATGCCATTAGGTGAATTGAATGCTTTTACTTGCAAATTATAAAGTGCGCCGTGCCCTGCTATGGATTAGTGGCCTGTTCCGAGTGTACCAGTTTCATTAACGAGGGTGGCACGGTGGCACAACCGGTAAGAGCGAGTTTGCTCCTGCCGAGTCTTGCTCGGGAGGCACCGACCCCACTGTGACACTGACCAGGACAACAACCAGCTCTGGTTGAAACCGCTCTGTGACGGGGTGGTGTAGCGGTGGAGGAACATACATTTGGGAATTGGGACTGTTGATCAACCAGATGTGTTTGATGTCCGGCGGTTTCTTTTTGCATTTTCTCTGAAGCTACTAGAATACCAGAGAGCTAAGAGCGTACGGCTCAGGTTTTATAGATTGGCTCATAGCCCACATAGTCCAGATACTTCTGACCGTACAGGATCATAATGTTCACGTTCTGTTGACATCATTATAAAGCTAACCTTTAGATGAGATGTTAGCATTATATTAAATCTGTATCTGGCTAATCCAGTTTGCACCGCTGATGGGGTAAGACGAGGCCTCAGTCATGGAGACCCCCTGAACCCGTGGTTTCAGGTGGAGACATTAATCTGGGAGTCCAGATCACCAGACATGAGTGGACACAATTAGCTTTGCTTATCTGAACGTAGCCTAACTTTCTGTGACTCCGCAGGTGTCTCCGTCAGACAGAAGACTTCTATCCTGGAGCCACTTCTAGCCATGAACGGTCCGAACGGTACCGGGTTTTGAACCCTTGTGGTCAGTACAGGGCTTCATTTGAACGTACCAGAGCTGGAAGCTGGCAAGTCTGAGCAGGAGAAGCCGTGATGTATAGAGAAACCTCCACCTGGAGCAAAGAAACAGATGCATCAATCATGTGCGCCTCTGTGTCCCTTTCAGAGGGCAGTTGTAGCCTAGTGGTTAAAGTACTGGACTAGTAATCAGGAGGTTGCTGGTTCAAGACCCACCACTGCCTGCTTGTCACTGTTGGACCCTCGAGTAAAGCCCTTAACCTCCAATTGTTTAGATTGTATACTGTCACAACTGTAGGTCGGTTTGGATAAGCAACCCAGAAGGACGAGACTCTTGACGTGACCCACTGCCGAACTTGTGCAAACTGGTTCCATTGCTTTTCCACCTCTTGCTCCAGAGTCCAAGTGCTAGTGCGAGAACCAGAATCTATGTGCGGTAGAGAAGATAGACCTAGGAAAAAGTTTGTACGTTCTCATCATTATTCCAGCGCTCTCCCTTTAGCAGCAAGGGTCGACATTAAAAATTAAGACCCCCTTATGATTTTAGGAAGGAAGAGTAAATGGCAAATACAGACGCCCGTGATGAGCTTTAAATCCTGTTTAATAAACGCAAATGAAATGCGGAGTTTGCTGAAGGGGCGAGGAGGGGTCAGGAAAGGTTGAGCGAGCCACTGGAGACAGACGGACTTTTAGACGTTTTTAAACGCAGTTTCCTTAAAATTTTTCTCCCAATTTAGTCGTATCCAAGCCAGATCCCCTCAGACACATGTGTGGTATTGACTGCTACATTTTACCTGCACCGGTGGGTTCGTGTGGAGATCCGTATCGTGCACTGAGAGTCATGCACGATCTCTAATTTTCCCCGTTTCTGTGCAGCGACATCGATCCACCAGCAGAGGTCGTAACAGCAGCAGTTACCAGCCCTCCCTACCTCAGATGAGCTAATCATTGTACATGTAGGACACATCAGCCAACTAATCTTTCTCTATTGTGTATTCTGATTGGTCGGATGTGATGTTGGTTGCCTTTCCTGAAGTAACATCTCAGAGGTTCAGCCGAATTCATAGCACCTCGAAACCCTTGTTTCTAGATTGTCTAAATAGACTCTGGTGTGTTCCTCAGGTACCTCCACACCATCTACCTGGGCATCCGGAGCCGGCGGAGCGGAGAGAACGACCGCTGGAGGTTTTACTGGAGGATGGTGTACGAGTACGCCGATGTCAGCATGCTCCACCTGCTGGCCACCTTCCTGGAGAGCGCTCCTCAGCTGGTCCTCCAGCTCTGCATAATCATACAGACCCACAAGCTCCAGGCCGTCCAAGGTAAGAAAAGGACCCAGACCGCTCCATTTGGGAGTCGAACCCAGGACCTTCTTGCTGTGAGGCGACAGTGCTACCCACCGAGCCACCGTGGTAGGAAAGGGCAGCACAAAATGCACCTTAATGCAGCCGCAATCTGAGCACAAACTGCATCTGATATGAGCATTCAAATTACTAAAGCTGTAACTAATCACAAACTGCACCTTAGACTGTCGACTACTTTACAACCTGCACTGATTTCCAGGGTAACTGGTTCACTTCGATAAAACACTCCTGCAGAACTGTTTACAGTCGACCAGGCTTCACGCTGCCGTGGGCTTAAAGGCTGTCGTGTAAGACGTGATCAGCAGCAGTCTGATGCCAGTTTTGAAGCATGGGCGTCTTTTTTATTAGACAAAGAAATACACTATATGGCCAAAAGTATTTGGACACCTGAACATGAGCTTGTCCATGCATTTTAAAACCTAAAATGGTATTAAGATAAAGGCTTTTCACAAGACTTTAAAGTATATACTGTGGGAATTTGTGCCCATAGATTAAAAGAGCATCCGTATGGCTGGGCACTGAGCCTCTGTCGATGTTCCGCTTCATTCCAAAGCTGTTAAGTAGGGCTGAGGTCAGGGTTCTGTGCAGAACACTCTGTAGAACTTGCTTTATGATGGAACAGGAAAGAGCCTTCCCTAAACTGTTCCTACAAAGATGGAAGCATGCAGTTTCCTTTATATAACTGATTTATTACACCTGTTAGGACCTGTTGTGGTGAAACATGTGAATTCAAAAATTAGAAGGGGCGTCCCGATACTTTTACATTTAGTAGGCAGAAGTTTCTCCACATGGGGGAGCTATTGCACTTGTGTGTGTGTGTGTGTGTGTGTGTCCGGACCAGTCTGGACCAACTGGACAGAGAAAAAATATTTCTGCTAAATCATTGAATGAAAGGAAACGAAACTGTGGCAACACACACACACACACACACACACACACGCCTCCCTCTGTGGCTGTCCTGAATTACCGCAGCCCGTATCACGAGGAGACGGCAGCATTACGTCACCTCCCTGACTCGGCCTCGGTTCCCGTGGCGACCGTCTCCTCGGGATGCGCTGCATGCGCAGGAGGGCGGAAAGGAGGGATGGAAGGAGGCTGGAGGGATGACGAAGGGGCGACACAGGGGCGACGGAGGAAGGGAATCAGGACAGAGCGAGAGGAGAGGAGCAGCCTGGGGGCGTCGATCCGACTCCGAGAGAAAAATTACAGCCTGGCGTCCGCCGGTTAATTATCCCGCTCCGCAGAGTAGTCATTACGCCACGCCGGGTCGTTAATGGGCTGGATTTGATCTAAGTGGGTTAAATACATAAATAAGGTGGCCAAAATAATCCGGTGTGTAAATAAACCCTGGATCAGACGCGGACCCGAACGGAAGTGAGGAGGCGAGAGGAGCAGGGCGGAGCGCCTCGGCACCCTCACAGCTCACGCTTACAAACTCGATTTGTCTCGGGAAGCCGCAGACACGCCGAGACCCGTCGGGTTTTCTGTCTTCCGCGATGAGCACAGCGCTCAGTCATCTCTGTCTCGGCGCTCCTGAAGGCGGGAGGAGCGAACCGGATCTGATCCATCAACTCCGATGGAAAAGTAATTAGGAGGGTGGGAGGGCAGGAGGAAGACGCTCTGCAGTGCGATGCCGAATTAAACACGGTGTTAAAGATCGGAATAGACGCTCAGCGAGGTAGAGAAACGTCTCTTAAATAGCAAAATGAAGACGGTGCGACACAAATCCCAGCAGTTTCTGTACACCCTGAGAATCTGATACGGTTCACATCAATATAACGTGGGTTTGAGTCTCCAAATGTGGACTTTTTAATCATTTGGGTTCACGTCAGGCCTCCACACCAAACCCATCAAACCGTGGACTTCTGTTTCCTTTCATTCTCATGTTTAACCACCGTTCTGTCCTGGTCAGGGTCACGGTGGGTCCGGTTTTTACAGAATCACAGGGTGCAATGCAGTAATACACAATTCCGAGGCATCCGCTGCCCCGCCCTTCCCCCAAAACATCGCCAATCATGTCTGTATGTAGACACACTGAGGGATCGAACCCTGGATCCTGGGTGCTTCACCCCATATTCTACATAACTCAATAATGAGGGGTGTTTACATACTTTTGACCATACGGTGTATATTGGAAGCAGAGTCTTGATCCGTTTTCTGTTTTACCACTGTTTGTCCTGGTCAGGGTCAAGGTGGGTCCTATTCATTGGCCAAAAGGCAAGACACACCCCGGACAGGTCACCAGTCCTTCACAGGACACACACACACACACACTCAGAGTAATTTCTAGCAGCTCCAGTTGACCTGATTGCACGTCTTTGGACTTGTGGGAGGAAACCGGAGCACCTAGAGGAAACCAACAGGGACACAGGGGAACAGGGAGAACATGCAAATTCCACACAGAAAGGACCCTGGGGAATCAAACCCAGGCCCTTCTTGCTGTGAAATGACAGTGCTACCCCTGAAAGTCAAGTTTAAAAACTTTAAATCATCAAAACAAACGTTTATTTGCACCCAGGCTGAGTTTCGTCTGCACGTTTTCAGCCAGTCACGTGACGCCGGCTGAATTATTGATGTAGGGCGACCACACCGGGGCTCTCTCGGTAACACGAGATGCTACTCTCGCCCCGACCGCGGCTCTGAGTGGACCAGACATGAATGGAGGAGACTGGAAGCTCTCCGCTCCGGCCTCTCATTGACGTTTTAGCTTCCTGCTGCGTCTGCATGGCTAGCTTTCTGGAAAGGATGAATGAAAGTCATGGAGGCGGCGTCTGCTGATCGTCTGATTGTCTGCGCGCTGCTCGGCTCTCGGTCGGCCAGTTTTTAATCTCGCGCCGGTTTAAAACGCCCAAATACGTCAATTTATTCTTTATGTGACAAAAAAGCTCATTAAGATCATTTTCTTTCAATTGAGTCATTTCCAGTTCCCACCAGTTTGTATTTTCTCTGCTTTCAGGAATGACCGCGGCCGCCTCCCTGGTGTCCCTGGCCTGGGCCCTGGCGTCCTACCAGAAGGCCTTACGGGACTCGCGCGACGACAAGAAACCCGCCAGCTACCTGGCCGTGATCATCCAGTTCTGCTGGCACTTCTTCACCATCGCCGCCCGCGTGGTGACCTTCGCCCTCTTCGCCTCGGTGTTCCAGCTCTACTTCGGCATCTTCATCGTCCTGCACTGGTGCATCATGACCTTCTGGATCGTTCACTGCGAGACCGAGTTCTGCGTCAGCAAGTGGGAGGAGATCGTCTTCGACATGGTGGTGGGCATCATCTACATCTTCAGCTGGTTCAACGTCAAGGAGGGGCGCACACGCTGCCGACTGTTCATCTACTATCTGGTCATCCTGCTGGAAAACGCGGCGCTCAGCGCTCTCTGGTATCTGTACCGGCTGCCGGTTGGCACCGACGCCTTCGCCGTCCCCGCCCTGTGCGTCATTTTCTCCAGCTTCTTCACGGGCATCGTTTTCATGCTCATGTACTACACTTTCTTCCACCCTAACGGCTCGCGGTTCGGGCGCTCGGCCAGCCTGAGCCAGCTGGACGACGCCAACGTGACCACCGGATTCGCCATGCCGACCGAAAATGCCACCAACTCCTTACGCTCCAACAGAGGCGGCACGCTGGGCAGGGACGCCGATCGGGACGCCAAATACAGCGAGCGAGACGGCTGCGCGCCCGTCTTTCAGGTCCGCCCCACCGCCCCGTCCACGCCGTCCTCCCGCGCCCCCCGCGTGGACGAAACCGTGATCAGAATAGACGTGTGCAGGAACAGATACCCGGCCTGGGAGCGCCACGTCCTGGACCGGGGTATACGCAGGGCCATACTGAGCATCGCTAACTCGCCCACGGCGCCCCGGCTGCTCTACAAGGACGACATGCTCGTCCAGGAGCGCCTGGAATACGAGACCACGTTGTAGCTCGGCCCCCCCGCGGAGAAACGCTTTCACTTGATAGCTTAGGATCCATTTACAGCAGGACTGTGGCAATAACACGACGGGACCTTCACGCGCACAGATTCAGCCATGATGTTGATTATCGTGGATTACAAGGCGGGAAAACATATAAAAATATGTATATATGGAACAAAAAAAGAAAAAGGCACAACATGTTCACTGATTAGTGATTTTTTTTTGTTCTGTTAGTTCCTTGTTTCTTTATTTTTGGAGTCTTTTTGCGCCCAAACAACGTCCCACACGGAAAAACACATCATCTAGGCTAGAGAAGTCCAACCACCGTGCTAACATTAGCCAGCTAAACACGTAGGCGACTTGCTACCTTAGATTTAAAGTCACAACTTAAAAGCTTTAAACTTTAAATCCAATCAGCCGATCAGAAATCAGATCTCATTACATCCTCAGTGTCTTTTCCTTTTAATTCTTAAGCTCTGTGTAACCCCGAGCGCAAATAATTTAAGCTGCACGTGCACTTGAACACAGCATAGCAGTTAGACATCATGCTGCCTTCATTAGCTATGAGAATGTTTGTACATATAAGTTCCGGACCTCATGTTCTTTTAGCCTAGCTTTCACTGGCTGGTATATTTCTTAAATAAATCAGAATAGCTTACTAGCTAGCATCACTGATGAGAAGAATGTGTAATCTTAAATCTTTTCTCTCTAAAAGAGAATAAAAACTATTCCATGAGCACTTGAAGGCAGCATAAACGGTAACAGTCTGGCAGAAGCTATTTAACATAAATCAGGTCATTTTAGGCTAACGTTAGGCTGATGATTATCGTGACACAAACAAGTAGCCAAATTTATTAGCACGATAGTTCGTGCTAGCCCATTCCGTCAACAAAATTCACAGCCAAGCTAGCATAATTAAAACAAGCCAACGAGTCCACGATCAAGCTAGTTAATATTAGACTACTGTGTTATTCAAGTCAGTAGTTAGGAAGCACGTGTTAGCCATCAATCTGCCTGCTAACAATCAGGTGCTTCGCTTTTTTTTCTTTTCATAACGTCTCGTCTCATCAGGGAATATTTTTAAACAGAAAAGTCTGTTGTGCTTTCAGATCAAGGTCAAGATAGGATGGTCAGGGGTGGCAGTGCCCACTCCAGTGGGTCCAAATACGTATAAATAAACGTATGATCGGCTTCTCCAAGATAGCCGGGTGGAATATTCTGATCTACGGTTAGATCTACGTGATTGAAACTCTGGGCGAGCAATCAGATGCCAGAAGGAGTCAGTACCACCCTGGCCACCTTATATATATATTTACATACGATGTCCATAAAATGGCCATAACACGTCCATAAATCAGTGGGATTTAAAACGTAGTGACACGATACAGCGACCCGGTCTCATGCTGATAAACCGGGACACAAAAAAAAAACTCGACTGAAGGGTGCTGAAGCCCACGAGTCTGACATCAGCAAACTCTCGCAGTGCCAAAAAAAAACCCGGTCCATCGTGGACGGACAGAGTGGACGTAACGGACCGGGGTTCTCTGCCCAGGACTGTATTTAACACAGCGGGGCAGCGTTTCAATCATCTACTTGAATACTGTAGATAAAATCTAGAAAATACACACACACACACATAAACACAAGGAAGCCACGCGGGACTGACCCGGGTGCGAAGACGTACTGTAACTTCTCTTCGGGAGAAGGAACCAGGCCAAGGAAACCACCTCCTGGCAGCTCTGCTCTCATCCACGTGTCCCGAGATGACGGAAAACACACACAGAGCAGCCGGGAGCGGACGAGGACGGACCACACCCAACCATCATAGAGATACGGTGTTCTTTCTTTACAGTGTGGGTCGATCTCGTGGAAATAAAACACACCACTGTATCTTTACATTTGCTAAACCCATCGTCTAACGTACGGTAGAGAGAGAAACGTTCTGGTCTGTGTGTTTTTGGTTTGGCATGTACGGGAGATGGGCGGGACGCGAGGCGGCGACAAGCACAAGATATGAGCACAGTGAAACGTTTAGAAGTTTATAAGCTGGAAAAAACGACCGACGCACCCTAAACGTGCCTGTTTAAACTGTCGGGTGTTTATTTTGTTGCTAAGCACATAAATGAATGCACACGCACCAGACGTGCACCGAAAATCGATTCTACCACACACCGCGATATGAAACAGCGATATACGTTACCATGAGCCATGCGCCACTACACAAAGAAAACAACCTTGTGTTGGGGTTGCAGTCCGGATAAACGTACCTAGCATCCATTGTAGGTCGTTTCAAAACACCTAAAGCTAAATTATGTTGTGTGTTCTGCCTACCGTATTAGAAACACACCACACGTTTACAGGTTGTGGCGCAGCGCTGCGGTGAAAACGACTGAACCTACGGAGTCTTCGCTTAGTATTATAACTAGGGCCCAGTTCCACGTTTCACATCAGTCATTAAATGACACTCATAAATAAAATGATAGAATAAATAGAAGCTACGATACACAGCGCAACGACCTTAATAGCTACCTTGAATGTAAACCTAGAACATCAAGCGACGGTGCGTGGCTTCATGTTCTGTCTGAAATACCAAAATTCCCGTCCATGTTTTGACCCCCTAGGTCTCAGTTACCCAGTCATGTTTGTAGCTGCTTTACTTCCAAATTTTGGAAATTTTGACTGAGCGATTGCTAACTGAATTGCCGTAGGATCGCTAGGACGCCTCATAGTGCAGATTAACCAGTAAACGTGAAGCACTTGAACGCGGCACAAATTAAAAACGCTAAATCGCTAGACACAAACATTAAAGTTACATAGACATCCAATTGCGTTATGCTTCCTCTCTACTGGTGCTGACCCACCCGGATTGAGGAGAGCGAATTAACACACGTGTGCAGTAGCCGACCGCATCTTTTCACCTGCACGAGGCGAGTTCATATGCGATCAGCCTTGTGCACAGAGAGCCACACCCTGATCAGCACAGTATTCCTCATCTCTGTGCAGACGCCATCAATCAGCCAGCTGAGGTGGTAATTGCATCAGTTATGAGGAACCCTGTCCGGCTCCCTCTCTGTATGAACAACAGCCAATCGTCGTTCATGTAGCCACCCAGCCCAGCCTGATGGCAGAGCTGAGATTCGATGCGATGTGTTCGAGATCCCGGCACCTGAGCGGCCTGAAATGATGTTTATAGTAACGTTGAAGGCTTCGCCGGTTGCGTTTCCGTTTCGCAGTCAACAATCAGAAGACGTGGCGACGTTCGTTAACGGACCGGGACTGTTACTGCGCATCGATTTACTGTTTTATTTTTTTACTTTTATACGCGTGTGCAGACTGACAGCACGAAGATCAGATCCGAACGACAGGGCGAGGGTTAGCGCCCGAGAACTCCGGAGATCAGTAGAAGTGGAAGCACAGCAGTGGTGTACAGACGTCCTGGGTGTTTCAGTCGTAGCGCCAGCTCGTCGCCGTGACCCGCCAACGGCTGCTCAACTGTAAATAAATGTATGCAAATGTACATGTGTAAAAGAACATTCCTCTCTGGGCGCGAGTGTAAGAGGGCGTGTGTGTCGACTAGAAGCCGAGGAGACGCTACATTCAGATCAATCTAAACTAGTGTGGTGTACTTGACGTATTAAATGGGTAAAAAAAAGAAAATATTAATAATAATTGCAAAAAAGATGATCAAAACTGTTCATTATTGGTCTAAGTTGCATTGTGTGATGAAAGTGCTTAAAAACGCATCGACTCTGTTATCTGGTTTTCTTAAAAATTGACGAGTAAGAGCAAACGAGCATTACGTTTTTTGTAAATATTGGATTTTTTTGTAAATTTTTATTTCATTCTAATGCAACACAAAGTACCAAATTCATTTAATAAAGTACACTGTGGTCATTTTATACGACTCCATCGCTTTCATTCATTCACAGCTCTCTCGCTCGTCACTGGACTGCCAGGAAACCACCGCTGGCGTTACAATGGATGTAAAAAAGTATGTATTTGTGCCACAAGTATGTAGACACCTCATTTCTTTTTTTTTTCTATTTTATTTATGCATTTTTCTCCCAATTTACCGTAGTCAATTTGCATTCCGCTGCTGGAGGATCCCTGATTACAGTCGAGGTGGGTAAATTGCTGCTCACGCCTCCGACGACCTGACCCCTCTTCACCCATGCATTCTGCACTGGCATCTCTATCTGCTAATCAGGGTCCTTACACAGCGTTTGAAGACCCCACCCACATAGTCCGGTCATCCCTCCCCAGCAGAACCGTGTCTGCTGCAGGCACTGTCAATTATGCCTGCTAGAAGGCGTCCAGCCGACCAATGGCAACGCTGAGTTTCGCACCGAGGAGTTCAGAATCTCGGCGCTGGTGTGCTAGCGGAATATCCCGCTGTGCCACCTGGGCACTGACACCTCATTTCTAACCACACTACATGGGTAAAAGTATTGGGACGCCGCTTCTGATTTTTGAATTCATGTGTTTCAGCCACGATTGCAAACAGGTGTAATAAATCAGTTATATAGAGAAAACGATGCTTCCAAATTTGCAGCAACAGTTTAGGGAAGGTCCCTGTGCACAAAGCAAGCTCTATAAAGATGTGAAAAAAAGCTTCAGTGTCCTGCACAGAGCCTGACCTCAGCCCCTTAACCCTGTTCATTAACATCAGTGCCCAGCCATAATGAATAGGCACAAATTCCCACAGACAGACTTCAAACCCTGTGAGAAGCCTCCTCAAAAAAGTAGATGTTCCAGCTGAAAAGATCAGAGGTCACTCAGTTTTAATACCGTTTGTTTTTTAAATGGGACGTCCGGCAAGCTCATGGTCTGGTGTCCAAATACTTTTGGCCATATAGTATAGTGTAAATGCAATGCAGTCTGGGTAAACCCAGACAGATAGAAAGTGAACGTGCTTTGGTATAAGGAACTTCAGTGGCCTGTACAGAGTTCGAACCTCAAACCAACTGAAGACATTTGGGATGAATTAGAACCTCGATTGCAGCCCAGGACTTGAAGAGAACCGGAAAAGTAGGTTGCACAACAACATGGGCTCAGGTGACCAGGTAGGAGCGGGTAACTACTGTAGGAGGGTGTGGTGCCTCATCCAGGACGAACTGGTGCCTGACTCACAGCAGCCCTGACCAGAATTAAAACCGGAGCTTGTGTCAGAATGGCTGGTGTAATATAGCGATGTGCCTAGAAGTGTTCAAAATCCAGCCACTTCAAAGGACGCTAACCTAAAGGCTGTGTTCCAATAACAAAGCACAAATCACATGACCCAGAGTTTATCAAAAAATAATGTTTATTGTTCAGTTTCTTCACGGTTTGGATGTAAAATAAATGCACGATATTCAGAAGCACCGGACGTTACACAGTTTGGACTGATGATCATGCCAGGCTTTCACCCACCACAGCCATGGTCATGCTTGGTCTAGAAAATTTTTTTAAGGATGTATTGTGACCTCACATCAGCCGATCACTGTTTCATCCATCAGTCAGGTAGGACCACCGTAAAACTACAGATTTTGGGTACACAGCAGCTCCCTTACACACGCCATCGACCACGCCCTGCAGTGCTGACGGTCCATTTCCAGCTAACACGGTACGAGAGAAAAACACGTTTACAGATGAAGTCAAAAGTTTACACACACTCGTCACGTCAGTCTTGGAATCTGATTCATTTCAGAAACGTTGGGTTCAGAGATCAGCCAAAACATTAGGACCACCCTTGAAAACGTGCAAGGTAAAGCCTAATCACGTGGGTTCTTCAAAAAGCATTTTAACTTTTTCAGCACTTTAACTCTATTCATTAAGAATTTGAGCATGTGGCCACTGATGCGCCGCTGCTTTCACATCATCATCACATGAAAATCTTCTTTCCCTTAAAGCTTCTTTGAGTGTCCAAAAGACGGAGCTAAATCCAGACTATAAGCGTCTCTCAGACGCGACCGATTACTCCTCCTCCCACCCTCACCGGATACTTTTTGAAGGTCCCTCGTATTAGATGTGGGTCTGATGGAGGTTCCTCGTGGTTCCCGTGTTGAACGCAGCAGATCTGATGAGCATAAAGACCTGAAGCACTTTCCTAAAAACCAAACATTTATCTACAGACGACTGGGTTAAAGAACCCACAAACGGAGAACCGCAGACGGGTTGTTGGGCGACCAAGACTCATGTATCTTTGAGGATGTGTAGTCCTCTACACGTGGTGAGGTGAGCGTGTCACAACACAGTGCTCAAACGTTTATGAGGTCACCCCTGCCT